>NW_017386039.1:747286-856283 GCF_000237925.1 Schistosoma mansoni | reverse complement strand
TCCATCAGTGCGACAATACACTGAGTCAAATCACTGTGACTTACCCAGTGGTCCGAGAGTGGTTCGTCTTCTCCTCCTTCGTTTCTCCTGACCAACAACTACACCCTGTTTGTCCGTCACGTTCACCAACTCCTCTTCTCCAGGTGTCGTCGATTCGCCTGTACTTCATAAAAAGTGAATCTTTTTAGATTACTTTCACATACGGATGAATGAATCAAAATTTCTCTCACTATTATTTAAGTGGTCAATTAAACTACTTTATTGGTTACCCTATCCATAAATCTCAATAAAAGGAAGCGTAAAATGTCAGATGTAGTAAAGTAACAAATACATGTGATTTATAATACAATGTATCCAGAGAATTTCATTCAAACATTTAATCTGAACACAGAAGTTTGATTTGATACTAGATAGTAGCCTAAAATATTATAGCTGAAAGTGAATTTAAATATTTAGTACTTTATCGAAATCACTATAAATGAGCATTACTTTAGCCTTAAGCAAACAAATAACAATGATTTATTAAAAGAAATATAGATTAGGGTCATATTTTCTCTAGATTTATGTTGTCACTTACTTATTTGTACAATTCAAACAGATTTTCTCACTTTAGCACCTATTAGATCAATACAAAATGGGCGCATAATTGATTTGTGAGTTTTTGTAAATTATACGCCTACATCCTATTGTAATTTATGGTTCCAAAAGTATTCAAAAAATGTTATTACGTATTTAATAGTGGCAAAACCAGAAGATTACTATATTTTGATAAACAGAACATCTGGATAACGTTAAATATTCCTTTTATGAGGATCGAAGATCGTGAGGGAGAATGCTGAACGAATACATTGTTCTAAATGTCGTCATCCTAATCGTATAAATTTGCTTCTTTTACATCTATCTGGATGTACTAAGGTGGTTTAGTGAAGATTTTCTACAATTTCTAAGACTTTTTACCATGTTAGATTAAACCCATAACTTTGAGATTCCTCATAAAGAGCCATATCAATCAAGCGGTTTAGGAAATAGTAATATTATGTTGCCAGCGTTTTGAAGTAACACATTTTATCATTTCATGAACCTAATTACAATACAGCTGAATCGAGGTAATGGTCAGATGGGCGTTGTAACATGCATAGGTACCTACTAACCAGTGAAAGCTAATAAACATAAAGCCTGCAAATAGTCAACTTCTACTAAGTTTTAACAATCTGGCTGAGTTATTCTCAAGATAAATAAAATAAACTAAGCTCAAAAGTCGGTAATGAAATTCCTAATCAAAATGTTTTCATACATGTTTTTAGTACTTGATAACAAAATATTTTCTTACTGTTTGCTGGAAACGTCTGTGAACAATGAGGAGTTTTCGTTAAATTTGTTGTTAAGACTTGACACTTGTTATTACTTAAATCCATGTTACAAGTGTTCATATTAGTAAGTGAGATTTTTGACACAAGAGGTGGTTTTACTAACTGACTAATAGGTAGATGTTTTTTGGGTTGATTATTATGATTGTTGTCACTGAAAACTTTGGAGTCATTATTCAATGAAGACAATGGTGTACACTCAAAAGAATCATCGACCAAATAGTATGTTTTACTTGGTTTGTTAGTAGCGCCAACTGTTTTCCATGAAACAGTCTGCTTCTTCATCGAATTATTACCCTGATTGTCACTGCATATATCATTGCACTTTCTGTCGACTAATTCTGTTTCACATATTTCACCATTTTTGAGAAATAGTTCTTGAGATTCCTCTTCAAGAGATTTATTATATTCAGATGTGGATTTTGAGGATACAAATGCAGAAACCTTTGACTCAGTTAATCCCATGAAATACCCATAAAAATAGTTTACTTAAAATGATAAATTATTGACTGAATATATATATATATATATATATATATATATATATATATATATATACCAGTGTGTGCACTCTCTTTTTCATCCGAACTACCATGTTGTTACCATTTAAGTGTGCATGTCCATAAGTTTAATCACATGGATGTGTGCACTATTTGTGTTAATCACCAACGTTTACTTATCAACCATGCACGTATTTACTCACATGTAGACACAATTGGATAAGCTACCATACAAAAATAAGAAAAAAATGTGCTATTTTGAATTTCTTTTCAACAACAATGATGACTTAATGACTTAATCACAATCTTTAAACGAAACGTTAGTATATATGGATTGTATGTAATGAGATGGAAAGTCCCTTGAAATCATAGACAATTACATTGAATAAGTCTGATTACATAATAATTCCTCGATTAAAATTTTGAATCGATTTCTAAAAGTGTAGATTACTGAAGTTAAAACGACATCAGTAGAAAATATATTTATAAGGTCAGTTCATCATTTAAAGATCGAGATTTTACTGTGGGAAATAAGCAAATTTTTCTGGGTCTTAAGTAGATGGTTTTCAAGTGAGCCAACGTTAAACAGTGAGAATCGTTTTTTATCTGAATGTTTATTCAAAGCTTACAGTGGAATTATTTAAATTCGCAGACGGCTGTGGTAAAGTCCGCTTCAAAAATAATGTTTACCCACTCTTTTCCTCATACAGCTATTTGTAAGGCACCGAAAAATATTGGATATAATCCGTAAAGGTACTTATAATTATTAGTGGACTGAAGATCGTTTCGAGGCTGAAGTTCGTCGATTATTACAGTTCTCGTTTTCTTTTCTATATTAAAGGTAAACAACAAAAGAAAAATTGAACCATGCAAAAACATGTGAGATATCCAGACTATTTGCTGAGATTGTCAGATTTATCACCCAAGTTATGCCAACGGGATATTCGGAAACTATGTAATTAAAAATTACTTGACGTGAAAAAGCCTGGATCCAACGTTTAATAACCTAGATAGAATCATTCAGTATGAAAGTTAAATTATTCCCAACCTTGTTCATTGTGATACAATTGCTAAATCTTACAGCTTATCACAACACAACTAGGTATGTTAACAGTTGTTTTGAAAATAGCATTAAATTAAGAGACAAACTGACAATCTATCCTTCGGTTGAAGATCAAACAAGAGGATGATTGATACAAGAATTTAAACTTACTAGGTAACAAATAAGAAAAATTCTATCTAATGACGGTGGATCAGATATTAACTTCTGAAAACTTAACATTGAGATTCGTTTGTTTAAAAACTTGAAATGGTTATAAAACCTAAATTCTTGAGAAAACATAGGTTAATCGTCATCTATGCTTAACTGATCCCAAAAAAATATAAAGTACTAAGAGTAATATTTAAAATCAAACTTATCCTACCTGCAACGTTAAAATACTATCTTCATTCAGGATCGAAATGAAGGCACTCAGTTACAGTGACTTGAATTTTTCAAAACACAGTACTTAAATTTTCTAATGTCAGTAAGTTTTCTGATTGTAAGCCAATGAAAAGCAGTTCTATCGAGTTAAATTGAACACTGAAAACACTTGAATTCATTTTGAATTTAGGATTTTACTATTTTCTAGGGTAGTTTTTGCAGTCGCTTATTTATCTATGTTTTCAGTTTTACAATACATACATTACTTATTAAGGCATGTGCTCTTTAGACCATCGACAAAAACTTTGTAAGTCATGTTAACCCACTTTGTTGAAAAAAACCAGAGTAGAACTAGAGCTCATATTGAATTCGTTATATCCACGTGATCTCAACTTACGTCTCACCAATCGAACAATCGATAACGTACTGCATAAATTATTTGAATAAATGTGAAACAAAATAAAATAGATTACGTAACTGATACCTTTTCATTTCATGTTTTTAACTCAGTTATCTTAGGTATGTGATTGAAGACACCTTCAATACTTGAGTATCCACCTAATAAATATCTTCCATGTTACATCCAACAGAAAAGTGCATAAAAACAATGAATTATGCTGAAGTAAAAATGTTTACCTACATCATCACGATTCAACCAAAGTTCTAAAAATAAAAACACTGTTGTTATGGATACGTATAGTATGATGGATTTCAAAGTATCTACAACAGAAATACAAATCTCAGCGATCGCAAAACTTGGGATAACATTTTAGTGAGTAAAACTTTAAGATTTGAAAACTTTACCTTTAAAACATAATAGTCACGAATACTGTTCAGAGATAGTAAGATAATCGCTTAACATCAAGGAATAAATTTCTTCAGCCTAATAATTCAACAAAATCAGTTGAAAGTTTGATGAATATATATATAGGTACCCAAACGATGTTCCGAATAAAAACCTCAAGGTCTTGAAATCCAGGATATACATGAAGCAGTTCATTGGCTTTATGATGAGGTATCCAAACACGGAACATCGTGCAATTACGAAAATCATGTGTTTTCTCATATGAATATAATCATACGTAAAAACGATTGTAAACGATGAATAATTCTTGAACGTTAGAAATATTTTTCACCACGAGCAGATACCAGCTGAAAAATCATTGAAAGTCAATACGCTCTGGGTAGCTGTTTTCTCTTAAATTAAGTATATTTAGTGTTGTGCATTGACAGTTTTATAAATAATGAACCCAGTATATTTTGTATTACCGCCAGTAGATTATATTTGGTCCAATAAATTATTCGATGTTATCAGTGCATTACTGCTTGACATCTCACTCGACTTGGTTACAAAGAAAGTGGAGGGTTTCTGAAATTCTTATCCACCTGTTACTACATTTCTTCAGTTCGTTATAAGAAAAACTACTCAACTCCTTTGGTTCCTAAACAAAGGGTAATATAGAAATTTATACAGCATAAGCCATGGTTGAAATTAAAGATTAACCAGTAACCTTTGTTGATATTGAGCGCACTGACACAGAAAAATGTATGGAAATGCTTTAATAAGAAACGTTTGACAAACACATTTATTTGTTATAACAAATTAATATTAATCATGTGTTCGCTTTGTTGTTTAATCGATGCCGCTGTAACGATAAGAAACCTGACAACATTTATTTACCAAGTATTATCATATGTAAATTTTATCCCACTATGAAAACCTTGATCAAGAAGAAACGTTCTGGCAATATATTATCACAGTTCAAAGTGAATATGCAGTGAGAAAGATTCAGCTAAACATAAATAAGATTTTACATTAAATAAAGCAATTGATTAACACATAACACTTCAATGATAGCCCCATGAGCAAATAAAAGAGAGAGAAGAGAAGTATTGTAAGGAAGAATCATCGGGAATGACCTCATGATAATTGACTCACAATCAAGTTAATTCAATTATATATCGATTCTTCATGAATATCAATTCCTACACCGATGGGATTGAGCAATCGTCACTTGAACACATAAGCATAGTAGATAATTGAATGGTTAGAATGCAGATACACCGAAAATACTGTAAACTAACATCATACCGAAGAAATAGATGTAAATAAAAACATACTGAAAGTCGATGAAAAAAGTTTACCTCAAATCATTATATGAATTTTAAAATTGAATTTTTAAAAAAATGTTATTTTGTCTCAGAATCGCCCAAAATTCTAAATATGGTTACCCGACAGCATGCATCTAACCTTACAATCGGTTGTCATTATTGTCCCATTTGAAATGGTTTAGATAATCCCGTTGTTGATATTTTTGACTGATATTTGATGAGTCTTGGTTGGCATATGAATCGCCTCGATGTAGCCATTGTAACATGAGTTGATGCAGAATGGATGAAATGTGGCTAGCAATGAAATTCAAGACAGGCATTTCATTCAATCTACGACTCGTAATCTGGATGTACATGCATCCCAAATTTGATGTTTACTCCGGGACTCGAACCCAGCAGCTTACTTACTTACGTCTGTTACCCCTCGTGGAGGGACAAAGGCCGCACATCACTATTCTTCATCCAACTCTGTCCTAGGCAATCCTTTCCAGTTAACATTCATCTTTTTCATATGTTTCTATTTCACGGCCTGATGTGTATTTTGGCCTTCCACTTTTCTGCTTCCCTACCAAATTCCAAGTTAAGGATTGCCTCGTGATGCAGTTTGGTGATTTCCTCAATGTATGTCCTATCCACTACCAACGCCTTCTCCTAATTTCCTCTTCAGATGGAACCAGGTATGTCCACTCCCATAAAACGCTGTTGTTGATGGTATCCGGTCAACGGACATTCATTATCTTGTGCAGACATTTGTTTATAAATACTTGTACCTTTTTCATGATGGTTGTAGTAGTTCTCCACGTTTCAGCTCCGTACAGTAGAACTAATTGTCTTGACATTCGTATTGAAGATTCTCACTCTGAAGTTAGTTGACAGTTGTTTTGAGTTCCATATGTTCTTCAATTGTAGGAATGCTGTTCATGCTTTGCCAATCCTTGCTTTCATATCTGCATCAGACCCTCCTTCTTCATCAATTATGCTTTCCAGTTACGTGAATGCTTCCATCTCTTCCAGTATTTCTCCATCAAGTGTGACTGGATTGGTGTTCTCCGTGTTGTATTTGAGAATCTTGCCTTTTGCTTTGTGTATGTTGATGCCTATTAATGCAGAGGTTGCAGCTACATTTGCTGTCTTTGTCTGTATTTATTCGTGTGTATGAGATAGTAGGTCTAGGTCATCTGTGAAGTCCAAATCATCTAATTGATTATGATCTGTCCATTGTATTCCGTGTTTCCCCTCAATCATAATCCAGTCAATCACCAGAAGAAAGAGGAAGGGGGAGAGTAGACAACCTTGTCTGACTCCGCTCCCTACTGGAAATGCATCTGTCAGCTGTCCTCGATGCACGACTTTGCACTGTAGTCCGTCGTATGAGTTCTGGATAATGTTGACAATCTTCTGGAGAACTCCATAGTGTCGAAGAAGTTTCCGTAATGTTCTCTGATCCACACTGTCAAACGCCTTCTCATAGTCAATTAAGTTGATGTATAGTGACGAGTTCCACTCAACTGATTGTTCCACGATGACCCGTAGTGTCGCAATTTCGTCTGTGAACGACCGATCCTTACGGAATCCAGCCTGTTGATCTCGAAGTTGGGCGTCTACTGAGTCCTTCATCCGGCTCAACAACACTCTGTTGAAAACTTTTCCTGGCACTGACAACAGTGTGATGCCTCTGTAGTTCTCACATTTGCTCAGATCTCCTTTCTTTGGTATCTTGATGAGGTATCCTTCTTTCCAATCCTTTGGCACTTATTCCTCATCCCAAATCTTCTTGAATAGAAGGTGAAGCGTGCTTGCAGTTGCTTCAATGTCTGACTTCAGTGTTTCAGCTGGTATATTGTGAGGTTCTTCTGCTTTCCAACTCTTCATTTGTCTGACTGATATCCTGATTGCTTCGATCGTTGATGGTGAAATCTATAGGAAGGTCCGGTGGATTCAATGGGGCTGGTCTATTCAGCAGTTCCTCAAGGTATTCTGTCCATCTTTTCCTCTGTTCTTGAATCTCCGTGATTGTCTTCCCTTCTTTGCCCTTGACTGGTCTCTCCGGTCTACTATTTTTACCTGCTAGTTTCTTAGTTTAATCATAAAGTTGTTTCATATTCCTTTCTCTCGCAGCTTTCTCCACCGTCGTTGCTAGTACTCCCATGTATTTCTGCTTGTCGGCTTTAATCCTCTTCTTTACTTGCTTATTTGCTTCTGCATAGTTTGCTTATGCCTTGACTTTCTTTGCTCGTATTTGGCTGTTGTTAATTGCTGTCCTCTTGTTCTTCCTTTCTTCAATCTTGTCCTGGATTCCTATAGAGATCCATCCCTTATGATGATGCTTCTTAGGACCCAGAACCTCCTGACACGTTCAAGTTAGTGCTCCTTTGATCCCCTTCCAGTTGTCCTCCATCGTAGTTTCTTGTTCTTTTAGTAGATCCTGTAGAGCTTGAAACCTGTTGTTGAGAGTTGTCTTGAATTGGTTGTATTGAACCTTTGTAATGCTGTTCCCCTAGTTGTCCAGTGTTTCTTTAGCTTCAATTTCATCTTGGCTACAACCAGCTAGTGGTGATCTGAAGCTATGTCAGCTCCTCTCCTGGTTCTCACATCTTCCATTGTCCATTGGAATTTTTTGTTGATACAAATATGATCTATCTGGTTCTCTGTGGTGTGGTCCGGCGAGATCCATGTAGCTTTGTGTACGCGTTTGTGTGGAAATATTGTGCCGCCTATAACCAATTTGTTGAATGCACATAGATTTGCGAATCTCCCCCCATTTTCATTTTTCTCTCCTAGTCCATGTCGTCCAATATCTTCATATCCGGTGTTGTCCACTCCGAATTTGGCCTTTAGATCTCCCATCAGGATGGTCAGGTCCTCTCTTGGGTATTTCGCTATAATTGATTGCAGCCTCTCATAGAAATGATCTTTATTGTCGTCGTCGATATCATTAGTGGGTGCATAACATTGAATAATATTCATTGTGATTCCCTCCTTCTTTGTCTTGAATGATGCTTTGATTATCCTGGGTTTGTGCATCTTTGGACAACATCAAAGCAACTCCCTGAGTGTGTGGAGCATTTTCCTCTTCGTGATCGGAGTACAGAAGCATCTCTTTTGTAACTAACCTTTGCTGTCCAGCTTGAGTCCAATGAGTTTCGCTTATTCCGAGTATTGCCAATTTGTATCTCCTCATTTCCATTGCTATTTGACTGATCTTCCCGGTCTCCCACATTGTCCGGACGTTCCGTGTACCTATAAAAATTGTTGCTGTGGTTGTGAGAAGGGGCATCGGCCTCGTGACTTCCGAAAAATCTCGGCTTTCATCCTGAGGCGTCATAATTCTTCCTTCAACTCCCAAAGCATAGTTTAAATGGTTTGAATTATTTTTTTCCTGGTCAGAGTTTTTTTAGCGAGTCAGTTTTCTACGGGATGTGGTCGCTAGTCCCATGCCCAACCCTCCTCGTTTACCCGGGCTTGGGAACTGCAGTAACTCCAGAAAAGCTACAGGCCGAGTCGAACACAGTAAAGCTTACTTCAAATTCCATCACATAACCCACTGAGCTGTTGAGTCTAGATAGCTACTCACTTGAAGTAAATCTTATACCCAATGAACAAATGAAAAATTGCAATTAGAATAATCAGTTTGATTATTTTCCTCTGGAGGTTTTAGGAGGACTATGTGCTGAACAATTTGAAAGTTATTTGTTTCACTTTGGTGAGATCGCAAATACATATCTACTGGATATAGTTTACGACAACAAATAACTTGGTAAAACTTTAACAGACAGTTGACGTAGCTGTGTTTAATATGGTTTAATTACCCCCTATGCGAAATAAACATTGCCCGAACATTTGCACCGCTATAGAAAGGTTCTGTGATATGACCCTTGGTGGATTCATAGATCCTTGTTGTTATAGAGTCTCAAGATAGAAGAAACCATCTTTGAGGTGTTGCCCTGTTGTCAGTAATTTTTTAGCTAACTACGCTCAATGAAAGCTGCTTACTTTGAATAAGATGATATGATCAGTCAGTGGTTGTACCACAAAAGAAGAAACGATCGTAAGTGCTTATAGTTTCTCATTGGTTGTTTATCTCTGATGGACTTGTGGTTTTACTGAAATGTCTATTTGTCGGACTTAAGTTACATACCAACATATAGTGTAATAATCAAACGTAGTAGAAATGAGCATCTGTTTGTACAATAAAAAAACATGGGGAAATATATTATTCAGGGTGGATTGTGACGATAACTAGCAGTTCTTTCTGATAAAAGTAATAAGAGCATAAAAGTGGGATTGACTAGAATTTCTAAAATCAATATAAAGAATTGATGAGCGTTGTATGTAAAAAAAACAGTACTTCCATTTACATACTGACGACTGTGTACCTTGAACATTGAAAACAGGCTTAATGTCTTACTTTGGTGTGATTTAAATGTATTAACCGATAATTATCTAAAATGAAGCCGTAATTCACAATGAACATCAAATTGTGTTTCACTCAATATATTGTAATGTTAGCTTGAATAAAATAATCTCAACTTTCTATAGTAGATTGCTTAAAAACTAATCACGCAACTAATTATGAATTATCATTAAAAAAAAAAGAATAAAACTTCACACTATTGCTAACTTACAATCGATATTATTTGATTACCTGTAATCAGTAATCAAGCCTTAGTGAAATCGGATTTCAGTTTATTCTATTTAATATTCTCGGATGTGATTATTCATTAATTCATAACATTTTACAATAATAAAGAATTTTTATCTTTTTAGGTTGGTTTAGAATTTACTGAGTAATTTTCAAGCAAATTAGACTGATGTATTTTTGTTAGAATATTACAACTTAATCATAAAGAGCTACTACTAACTTGAAGTTTCAATATATAATAACTAAATAACTCTATCTCTTTTCAATTTCACTTAGTGTTGTTTACTTGTATCTTACCATAGTTATTTAGGACTGCAATTGATCAGTCTCTTGTTGGGATATATGCGGACTGCCTCGATATTGCCTGATGCAATATCATTGCTAAAATAAATTAATTAAAACAAAAATGTGGCTTAATAAGCAAAGATGGATAGTGGATAGCAGTGGAATCAAGGACGCGCGTTTCATCCTATTTGGGACTCGTCAGCTGGATGTACCTGCATCTCAGAATTGATGTTCAATCTGGGACTCGAACCTAGTACCTTTCGCTTCAAACGCCATCGCGTTATCCACTCAGCTACTGAGTCCTGATAGCCACTTGCTTATGCGATGGGGTTACAATGCTTGTGAAATAAGGCTATATCGAGGCAATACGCACTCTATGCACATATGCCAATTAGAGACTGACCAGTTGCAGTCCTAACACATCAATGGGAACATTCAAACAAACAATACTAAATGAAATTAAAAATGTAGCTTATTTATGAAAACTACGTCAATCATATGTCAAATACGACACTCGAACTGCAGTCTACGTACTGAGAGTATAATACTCAACAACTCATTTATTTGAGGGTCGCAACAATTTGTTCTATATGGCCAATAAATGTATCGAATATTCTGTTAAACAATCTATTTTTTCACGGAATTTGTGTAGTTTTCAAACCCTCCATCAGCTTTTACTCGGTCATTAAGGAGTCTTAGTAGTGTAACCAAAGGCCTAATGTTGTTGTCCAGCAAAGATGAATTTTGACGATATGCATATGGCTAATTGTAAGGTCAATAGTTCCTATTTCACCTTTACAGCATTCCCAAACAAATATCACCTCTGATCATTTCATATTGCTGCATTTATACACTAGATAAGTGTACGTACTTCTGGTGATTCAAGACAGAAATCTTTGAGGAATACATCCAACACATATCATTCTGTTTTTTTTATTCGAAGAATCCACTTTATTGTTTATGTTTTATCATTTCTGATTCCACTGTTTTTCTCGCAGACTGAATTCACCAAACATAATTTTCTACCGGTCCTCTTCCCCTGATTTTCAATGTTTCACTATTCTCAAATGATGGCAAGTAAAAACAAAAGCAATATGACTAAAAGTGTATTATTTGAACTTATCAGAAGTTAAAATTTGAAAATAAAAAGTATATATTTAATCAACACAGGAATTACGGACTGTGAACAATAGATTTTAGAATAGATAATCAGGAGAATGAAAACATGCTTCAGTTTGAAGTTTGATCAGTTTTATATTTTTGCTCTCAATGAAAAACTCATATATTATGCCATATTATAAGCACATCTATCAAATTATGGACAATTAATAATCAAAACGGAAAATGAAAAAGTATTCTCGAATTAATGACTAGTTTATAAATTTTGGTAATACAATGTCTAATGAGAAATTATGAATTATTAGGCCACAGAGTTTTCTTCCTGTTGATTGTTTCATATCGACAAACAACATTATTTACTTACAGGATAATATAGTCAACATATGTGACGAAAATAGATAAAATGGAATAATAAAAACTTCAGGTAACTGTCATTATTCTATCAAGTTTACTCTAGAATCAGAGGGTGACTCAAAATTTCGTCTTTCATATGTTTTGTTGAGCGAAAAACGACGACTGATGTGTCAAAAGCCAACTGACTTAAAAAAGGGTTTCATTTATTAGAAAGAGAAACTTGAGTTATTGCGTTTCCTCAAGAGTCAGACAAATAAGCATTGAGAACGCAATCATCGAGCAAAAGAATGGATCCTAGGTACCATTTGATGAAAAAACCACCTTTACAGGATCATCAAGAGAAACATGCAGTCCTAAAAGCAAATTGAAAGATCCCTAACAGTATCAAAGATTTTGTTTACGAATGTTGCAATAAAAAGAAACCCTTCTATTCTGTTGAGCCTTGGATTTTCCTTCTTATCGGTAGGTATCATTACCAAGGTTTGACTTGATAATTTCGAGTGACTTGAATATTGGATAGATTGCTATGAATAAAATAATATATTTATAGTAACCCCATAAGTAGAAAAATTAGATTTTCTGACGTTTCCTGATTCACTGTAGGCCACTTCTTTAGGGAATAAGTAACCAAATCAAAATTAATCTAAGTTTCTATTCATCGGGATACTACAAATATATTATCTTCTTAGTGGTAGTCTAACTAGTGAATAAACTGCTGCTTTAAATTATCTACTTACGCCTATTACACGTTATGGAGTAATCCTTCAACAGCATCCTCCATCCAACCCTGTCCTGGGCAATCCTTTCCAGTTCTTTCCAGTCGCTCCTCATCCTTTTCATATCTGCTTCCGATTCTCGGTGCACTGTGTTATTTGACCTTCCTCTTTTACGTTTCCTCAATGTGTGTCCTATCCACTTCCAACGTCTTTTCCTAATTTCCGCTTCAGATGGAACCTAGTTTGCCCACTCCCATAAAAGGCTTTTGTTGACGCTATCGGGTCAGTGAATGTTGAGTATCTTGCGCAGATAATTGTTTATAAATACTTGTACCTTTTTCATGATGGTTGTAGTAGTTCTCCACATTTCAGCTTCGTATAGTAGAAATCTCTTGCTACTTTAAGTTACCTAACAATCCACTTGAACTTATGATGTGTGGAACTAAAAAAAGAATATCCTTTCTGAGCCCATCAATCTACATGCTTAACAAAAGAAGGGCAGAGAAAAATCAACAGATAAAGCTTTGGACACCTTATCAATTCTGATCACATAACTCTAGCAAAATTAACTGTGGAGTCACACTAAACTGCAGGACAGAAGTATTTGTCAAAGCGTTTTGTACAGTTAATGCTTCAATAATAGGCAGACTCATGCAGAAACTGTTTAATTACACATTTAACAATATAGATAGTGTAATAAGTGTTACCGCAGGAAACTAATGTTAGTTATTCAGTAGTATTGACCAAGTGACGTTTAAAAGTGGATTATTATGTGTCGACGCAATGGTCCAAAGATAACATTCTTCCTGAAAGACCAAAAGGTTGTAGATTTGGTCCCTGAATGGGTTGTGAATATGCACTTTTGATGAGTTAGTAACTACAAAAAAATATCCCTACAGTATTCAGCAGTTTTCAACCTTTGGTTTACTGCAGTCAATTCATTTTGTGAACAGTCCTAATAACTCATTTTTGTATTGGCTGTCTGAAACTTCCCATTGACGTTTAGTACTGTAATTGGTGAATCTCTTACTGGCATATTTAGATCCTAGGTGGATTGCCTGGATATAGCCTTAAGTCACAAGCATTATAGGCAGAAATGGATGGTGGCTTGTATTGGCTACGCGAACTCAGTAGTTATGTGGATGACGCAATGACGTTTGGAGTAACGGCTATTAGGTTCGAGTCCCGGAGTGAACATCAACTCTGGGATTCAGGTACATGCAGCTGACGAGGCCCAAACAAAACGAAAGCACGTCCTGGATTCCACTGCTACCTACTATCCATCTCTGCTTACAGTCCTAATGATTGTCTGAATAAAAACCGAAATGTGACGAATAAGTTAAAGTAGGCAGTCAGTTGGAAATCGTTACACTTGTCCATAATATCGTCCATATATTTGATACTTATTATGACCTTTTCCAATTCCATTAAATGTAGACCATTACACTGATATAAACTAGTTCATAACCATGCTGAATGTGAATCATAATGAATCAGGAATGAATGGCGGGGTAGATTACAATAAATGACGAGATTGAAATGATCCAAACATTTGATTGGGTTTAGTGTGTCATGTCGATACTAATTTTGTGTGTATTCACAGTTACTTTTACGTATTGTTTGATTTTTTTATTGAATCCCTTAAATCAAAAGTTAGTTTAAATTAAAATATATTGTAGAGTACATTTCGAGGAATCCAAATTAGAACATAATTAAAAACACCAAATTAAGGCTTTGTAAACTGAACAGGAAATACATGAATATAATTTCTTTATTTTTCTAAAAAGTACCTAGAAAAATATAATTCCAGTCTAATGAGAAGTTGAATTCCAATAACAAAATACATCATTTTTCATTTTGTTTGCTTGTCACTAATTGTATAAATCTTATGTATATACCCCGGGATAGTCTTATTGATTATCAAATTTTTTTGCATAACAAAACAACGGCTTCCTACACTCCATGTGTCTATATTACAGACAAACAACTAACGACTACTTTTCACATTTACCATACTTTTTATAAAAGTATCATGGAATGAGATTTTTGCTATTTATTCACATATGCCTTTTTTATAAAACAATAAAGTAGCTGAAGCTGATATTTATAATAAATAAAAAATAACTATTCCACCTTTAAAAAAAAGAAATTGACATTTTCAGCTGTTTAGAACGATAATAATTTACCATAGGGAACCAGCAGGATATTTTGCTAGTTGTAGCAGGATAGACTTAAAATTAGATTGAAATACACACAAGTTATCAACAAAATTTTTCTAAATCAGTATCATGGTCACAGAGGTTATGGGTAAGAAATATGGTATGCTGTTGGTTCTTTTTGGGTTTAGGATGTTCTGTTGGTTGTAAATCAAGCTTACATCATAAATTATCACATACATTAAACTAATTCACCCTGCTAACTAAGGATAACAATGAGGAATAGTACAAAAATCAGTTCTGTTCACTTTTTATCTTAGAAGTGTTCGATTTGAAATAGTTGAATGTGGAGTAGTGTTAATCTCTATATCAGGGTATTTGTTTGACTATCACAAATTGTCTTGAATGATATTTGGTTAAAAAACAGTCAAATTCAGAGTATCTAACAAACTGTATTCAAGAAAGTGTGCCAATCATCATCAACACTATTGACTGAAAAGCCTTGATTGACTAAACAAGCCATAGGAGTAACTCAATAAAATAAATTATTTTAATTCCAGATAAGCGATTTCCAATTTTAGAATTCTGAACTTAATAAATGAACTGAAAGATTTGCTATGATGAACTAAAAAACTAAATATATATCATGTGATGTATGTACATTCAGAATGAACTTACTTACGAAGAACTAAAGATTTCGCGAGTGAAAACTAGTCAGCTGCTATATTCTTATTTGAAATTTCTGAACCCTTTATATTCGTGAGTTAACTGATGAAGATCGTTCAATTAAGGGAAACTAGTTGTTTGAGGCTATTTAGTTTTCAACCGTGCCTCATATAATTTAAAATCTTAACGAAAACCACCTTTAAATCCTCCTAAGCTAACTCAGTAACTCATTTGACAATAACAGTGCAAAGAATTATGCAGAAGAATTCTTAGATGGATCAAAATAACGGTTGACAGACATGCTTTACTGAGAACTGAATAATCCTTTATTTCTGTGGAATGCTGTCCGCCATTGAAAAAACCTCATTTAAATTTTGATTTATTTTATCACGAAATAATTAGCGGCGTGTTTGTTTACTTCATCTCAGAATCAATTATATGATTTGGACTTCACAGATGACCTAGACCTACTATCTCATACACACGAATAAATACAGACAAAGACAGCAAATGTAGCTGCAACCTCTGCATTAATAGGCATCAACATACACAAAGCAAAAGGCAAGATTCTCAAATACAACACGGAGAACACCAATCCAGTCACACTTGATGGAGAAATACTGGAAGAGATGGAAGCATTCACGTAACTGGAAAGCATAATTGATGAAGAAGGAGGATCTGATGCAGATATGAAAGCAAGGATTGGCAAAGCATGAACAGCATTCCTACAATTGAAGAACATATGGAACTCAAAACAACTGTCAACTAACTTCAGAGTGAGAATCTTCAATACGAATGTCAAGACAATTAGTTCTACTGTACGGAGCTGAAACGTGGAGAACTACTACAACCATCATGAAAAAGGTACAAGTATTTATAAACAAATGTCTGCACAAGATAATGAATGTCCGTTGACCGGATACCATCAACAACAGCGTTTTATGGGAGTGGACATACCTGGTTCCATCTGAAGAGGAAATTAGGAGAAGGCGTTGGTAGTGGATAGGACATACATTGAGGAAATCACCAAACTGCATCACGAGGCAATCCTTAACTTGGAATTTGGTAGGGAAGCAGAAAAGTGGAAGGCCAAAATACACATCAGGCCGTGAAATAGAAACATATGAAAAAGATGAATGTTAACTGGAAAGGATTGCCTAGGACAGAGTTGGATGAAGAATAGTGATGTGCGGCCTTTGTCCCTCCACGAGGGGTAACAGACGTAAGTAAGTAAGTGTTTGTTTACTTATCACCTTCATATTGTAAAAATAACATCACTCTTGTAATCTGAAGTTAAACGTATTGTTTAATTTAATTATCTTTCTTCATGTTAAATGCTGCTTGAACCAACTTAAGTTGTAAATAGCATTACTAAATGAACAGAATTAAAAAAGCAGCAATTATTATGAACATTATCATTGTTAGAGTAACAAAAAAATTAGTTCCATTAAAACTGTGAGAAAAACGTTTTCCACTAATGTTTACATAAGCCACCAGATGTTAAGATTACTGTGTCGTTATTATAAAATATGGATAGTCAATAAAGCAAGCTGAAAAATAATTTTTTACTTAGATATCATGCAAATTGGAAATCTCAAGTAAATATCACTTTCAGAATTGTTAGTAAAAATTAAAAAAAATAAACTCAAATCTGTGGCTGATTGTTTCATTGTCAAACTGGTAAATACAGTACTTCGACCGATAATTGAGATTTTTCATTTATGTAAGAGATATATGGATGATACTTTCATATTTGTGAACATATGAATCTCAATGAAATTTTGGATCGATTCAATAATTATCACCACTCATTTCAATTCATATTGGAAACAAAAGCGAACGAGGAATTTCATTTTCTTAATGTCCGGTTAAAATGGTCAGATGATTCCCTACAGAAATCTATATATAGAAAGCCGACTAGGGATGGTCAGTATATGAATTTCCACATCTCGGTCCCGTTGAGTAGAAATATTAACTTAATTCACTCTTTATCCTCAAGGATAACGCGAATATGTTCTACTGACTTCATCAAATACTCATTAGGAATGATTATCAGTCTAGATTCGTTGACAGTAACTTAGCACCTAGACATCATCCAGAAGAAGCACTAACAATACAAAAGAAAACTCTTTTCATGAATATCGAATTTAGAGGAGATACTGTTACCAAAATCTTAGATAAACGGATTTCAGAATCCCTGAATAAAATCTTCTACTCAGCTAAGCTCCGCGTTGTCTTCTCAAACCGGCCTACCATTCACGGATATGTTAAGGATAAACTTCCGCTTTGGGCCACGTCGATATGCATCTATGAATTTACTTGGTCCTGTGGGGAAGGTTACATTGGCCACACAAAGAGATCACTTTCCAAACGCATCTCAGAACATTACCCGACGTAGCTTTTAAAAGAATGCCAAACAGTTACTAATTCAATACAGGAGCATCTAATCAACACCGGACGCTACGCTCCAGAGTCTTCGTTTAAAGTAATCTACACAATCAAAGGGAGGTTGAATCAAAAAATTGTGCACTGCTAAGGCGTTGGCGATCCATCAGTTGAAGCCCGAACTCTGTGTGCAAAAACGATACGTCTAACCTCTTTTCCTTCCTCGGCCCTAATTCCCTTCCAGTGTGTTTAGGTCTTTTCTTTTTAATTATTGTTTTATGGTTTTAAACCATAGTCATTTATTATTATCCTTTAACAATTTTTCATGATTATTAATTAGTTATTACTATGATCTTTATGTTTTTCGTTTTTCTCCATATCTGTCAAGCGGACAACTACCTTTCATAATTCTGACTCGTAAATTATTTTCATCCTTCTATTCTCTAACCCCCTGATTATTACGTAATCTCGCTTGATATTTGGAGTCTCGAATCACTTTATGATGCAACCTTTCTATAGACATATATTTACCATATAAATGTACAGCTTAAGTAAGTGATTTTGTCGGAAAGAAAATTCCCTTCTCTGAATTCTTTTTATTTTTATTTAAAAGAATTATATTTAATGAAATAAATGATATCCTTTATACTTATAAACAATCTGTTTCATCGTACTCCGAAAATTCTGATAATTCGTACAAATAGTTGTAGGAAGAATTGTAAGAACATAAAGGAAGGATTTAAGTATTTATGTTGGTGTAAATAGTTGATAACATGAGTTGACTGAAGTGCAAATATTGATTAGGGAAAAATGAATAAAAAATCCTTTTAAGAGATAGACAAAGAGATGGAGGAAAAAAGATCTAGCTGATCTAATTCGTATGATATAGTACCATTTTCAAACATACTACCAGTTTATATTTGTGTAAATATAAATGTCATGAACAATATTCACCACAAGCCATACTATTGACATCATTCACACTCAGACTAACTTGTTTATATCTAATCAAATTATCACTAGGATTGATTATTCCTATTTCTTTGTTTATAAAGTGAATTCCCTTCTGACTTGTCAATTTATTGCAGCTGTTACAATTACTGTGATAACCACGCTCAATAGTATTTTCCGATTTTATTGAACCTAATGAATAACGATCTCTAATAATGTTGAAACTTCTTTTATTGTATAACGCTTTCTGATTTATAATTGACTTTTTCAAAAAATTCGTATTTCCCAACTGGCAACCTTCATCATGAGCTTCTTGTCGTTTTAAAACTTTTTCACGTCTCATTTGATCATGATAAAATGCAGCGAAATTATTAACAATGATCGGTATTGGTAGACCGACAACAAGTACACCGCATATACAACATATTGAGCCAATCACTTTGCCTAATGCTGTTTTTGGTGTGATATCACCATAACCTACTGTTGTCATAGTAATGATAGCCCACCAAAATGTAGCCGGTATACTTTGAAATTCATTCTTATTATCATCTTTTTCAGCGAAATAAGCTAAGCTTGAAAATAATAGAACAACAAGTACAACAAATAGCATTAATAGACCTAATTCCTTATAAGATTGCTTTAATGTATAACCAAGTGCTTGTAGACCTTGTGAATGACGTGCTAATTTAAAAACGCGTAATATACGCAGAATACGAAACATTTGTACAATTTTACGCATAGATACAAGTGAATCTAATGGTGAATGAAGCCATACTTCAAAAATTACAGAAAAATAATAAGGTAGTATAGCAATAACATCGATGAGATTCATTGGACTTTTAATAAATGTACATTTATTTGGTGCAACTGATAAGCGTAATGCATATTCAACTGTAAACCATATTGTACAAATTAATTCCAACGTTTCTAAATGTTCGTTTACATAATCTGTATTATTTGCGTTATGATTGTCATAATGAATTCCAGACGAATTTCCACGTAGTTCAGGCATTGTACTTAAATTCAATCCAATTATTGATAATATGATGAAAGCTATTGAAATTACAGCAAATATCTGTGTGAAAAAAAGACAGAGAAAGATAAAAAGACAACTCATCAAATGACATCAGCAAATAATATCAGTCTACAAAGCTAATAATTAACTATTTGCCTCGATCATATTATTCAGTTTAAGATTAGTATAAAACACTAGATAGTCTTGTGCATTGTATATTGTATTAAATGAATGAACTCAATGGGCATGAAACTCTATACTTAAATGCCTTGCTTTTGACACTTACTGGTGAAGATTAACAGTAAGTTGGAAGGAAATGATATGTCCTAGCTTATAATTAACAAAACGATCGATGAATATCAATGTGTACATAGAGTTAAAGTACATAAATTATTAAATTATGTCAATTTGTTTTCCATTTAGTGGATGTTACTCAATGTAACTGTCAACACTAAACTGCAGGTAAATCCTAAATAGAACAAAATACGAGTACTTGATCCATAACTAACAATACTGAAAAGGTTTCATAAAGTAACTTGGCGAATAATACACTGTCAAAATACCGTAAAATGGAAAAATTAGTTTATCGCGATTTCAACTCCTAGATATGGAAACCGAGATATAGTTCGTATTTCGGTACTGAAAATGGCTTAAATCTTAGCCAGAAATGATATTTACAACAAACTTGTTTTATTTACATTGATATGGAATCATGTCCTTTGATACCCAAATGTACCAGTATTCTTCTACAACAAAAACAAAACTTTATAGTTTTTAAGCTGTAAGTTAACCATAAAAATATGGAAACAGCTGTTACATTATTTGTAAAATACATATTTCCACCGAGCCATGAGATAATGCAATGGGTGAGTTTGCAAAAAAACAGAAATGCAAACCGTTCGATACTACCTTAATAGTCTAAAAGTATATTAGCTCATCTCGAAATTTAAAGTCTCAGTGGCTTGGTCCTATTTGTTAACTCAAGTGAGCATTGCCAAGAAGTTCTGTTTAAAAGCATAACAGCTGTTCGATACTTCCTAGTTTCCGATGACTATCCACAGGATACCAGTCCGTAATATAGAACGTTTCTTAAATTAGTCTCTTACTGTTACTTTTACTCAAAATTTAAACAAAACTGCCTATTTATTCATTCACTTCCTTAAAATAATTTAGTTTAAACCATGTTTTTCTTAAACATCAAACGTTACGATGGTTTTCCTCTAGAAAAAGTTAACTATTTAGTAAATTAATTACAAAATTAAGTGATCAAATTAATTAGGAATATCTGAGGGATAAATAAGTTTGTTATAAATTACTGACAGATTGAACAAAAATAAATCAGTCATCTTGATTTGTTTAAACGAAATAATTTTGTTTTTTTGTCAGTTTTTTAATCATATTATATCAAGCTCAGTTTATAATTCAATCCATTTTCAGTGCAGATTGGATTTTACCAATCAAGTTTATAGCGAAGCTAAGATAAACAGGTTACTAGTAACATACATATAACTCTTATTTAAAACTTTTAACAGTTAATGCATGAATTACGCTGTGTGGCAGTCAACGTCATTTTACCTACCGACAAAGTTAATGGAGTGATCGCCAAGCATGATGAATTGACATCAGGGAAAATCCATGAGGATCTCTCATGGCGATCACTATTTATTTAGAAGGCATATCTTCAATCCTGGTAAAAGTGTGGCTCTCTTATCCACTCGGACCTGCGTCACTCAGTTCCATAACTAGAGGTATTATCACCAGTAATCAATTCCATTAAAATTCAAACCCTAAACCCTTTTCTATGTCAAACCATTACCTGGTAATTGAAGTTATCAAATTCTATGGTATAGGTTCCATGATGGTTATCAGGTGAAGTGACCAGATATGCAAAAGCCACGGACTTCCTCGACCACACTGACACACTCTGTTGACGATTACTCAGATGAACATAATTGAGGTCTGATATTGACCGCGTAAAGTCTCTAATCATTAAAATTGTATGCTAAGGTAGGGTGTACCAATAGAGTCCTTGAAACCTAAGTTTTGCATTTCTAGTCATTTTATTTAATAACTACCATGGAACCTGTATCGTGGAATTTAATAATTCAAACTCCCACTAAACTAGTTACTACCATTGGGATAAGTTAGCTGAACATTCTCCCCTTTTTGTTAATGTTCACACAGTCTTGTAACAATAAGACGCAATTAATGATTTCATTTTTCGGCGAATGAAATCATACGCCCAATCAAATAAATTATCTACCTATAGCATAGTCTAACGACAACGTCTGCAACTACAACGCAAATTGACCCATTTTCTTTTCTGGGAAACAATTGTGCTGTGTTACAAATACAGTACTTCTTACCAAAAACTATTAATAACCTAATATCCAACATATTTAAATTTCTATTCTAAATACCATCTGTGTCCCAACGTAGACTCGAATATATTTATATATATAGTGTCACGAAAAAAATACTTAAACAATCGTTTTATAGCAAATAAAATAATTACAATAGTTGAATAAACTTATCAATTCAAAAGTCAGTCTACAAGATAATCTATCTACTATTATAGTACATTAGATCCTTTGATAAACGTTGTAACGCAAGAACAACAAACAGTTGAGATGAAATGAATTCATTACATTTGATATGCTCTAAACCTTTGATATATGCACAGATTATGTTCAATATTTAAAATGTCCTACACATCCACTTCTGTGTGTTGAATTAATAGTTAATCAGTTTTCTATATTTATACAAGTCTCATTCGTGGACGAACGGAATAAGAGGGAGCTTATGACCTAATCGAACAGAAGAAAAGTGCGCTACTTGTTACGGTTACTGAGATCGAAAACCAAACTAAGTTGGACAACCACTGAAAACTGGGAAGTACTAGATGGGTGTCAACAATTTCCACAACTTTTTTACTGTTATTGGTCATGATAAACATAATAGTATAACTGATAACACTCAGAAATACTGGTAAAGTGATTATAATAACAGTGATAATAATATCAATAGTTCAAGATGATACGAGAAAAATTCATTTACTTTAATGGGTAAGCTGATGGGTTTCAAACATTTTATCGAATAATGTTCACCTAGCACTGTTGTAATGATCAACTCACTGTTACCTTTTCTTTCCTACTTTGTTCGTATTTCAAAATATTTAAAAATCTTCGTTTATTAAACCTATAACGTTTATAAATATAATTAATATTTCTTATCAACCTTTTCGACCAAAATAAGACCGCTGTTGATTTTAGTTCAGTTTTCCCTCCTATGTTATAGTCATTATAGCTAGTCTCGTTAACATTATTAGATACAATTTTTGAGCCCAATCAGTTTACCCATTAAAGCAATCGAGTTTTCTCATTTCATCTTCAACCATTGATATTATGATCACCGTCATTATGATTAATTTAATAACGTCGTTTTGGTAATTACTATCAATTCCATCCATTATTGTTTTGATTTAGAAGATCAAAACAATGATCATTATGCCAATTATGAGTCTTTAATTGTAAATTAACAGTGTATTTTTATGAAAAAACTTTCTGACAAAAGCGACCGATTGTAGGCTACTGTATTGTGTTTTCAATATACATAAAAATAATTAATATCTATTTTCACAGAAATTTAATTTTCTCACTTCATTGTCATTGCTTTCTGTCTTCTTCATCGATTCAATTTTCTTTCCAGGTAAAAAAGGTCACGTAATTTTTTTTTAAAAACAGGGTGCAAAAATAATTATCAATATTTGTAAAAATAATGATGTGTGTTATGGGGCCCTTTTATGTATTCTCTCTCTCTCTCTCTCTCTCTCTCTGTTCCATACACATATACACAGCTTTTCAGTCTTCGCTCAGAATGAACAAATTAGAAAAGTGTTATAACGGTCCGATTTCTTTTTTTACACGAATAGGACGTTAAATTACCATAGACGAATATCTACACTAGATTCCCTCCCAGAGTATACTCTACAGGGCTTCAATGCAAATCAGGTCATGAACATGTGATTAGCTTCACTAGAGCGTAAATATATTCCCACTCCAAAATCCGACACAATGCAATGAACAATCAATCAATTATAATAAATAAGAAGGATAGGAGAATATATAATTCATCTGACACCTGTCAGACTATCTATATGTCTGACCAAGTGGACAACCAATCATTATCATTCTCGCCCACACACCAAAGCGTCAACCATGAGTTTATTCACAGCGCGAAGTTATTTTTTAAATAAATGGAAACTCTAATCCATCTGAATTCAAGATAATTCTATCCTCATTTGTGACCAACTTGAAAAATGTAGATCAGTGGTGTGTTCTAGTCATACTTAGACATTCCGGTTTAGCCAGGTATGTTTTAGTGGATGTCATCTGTTGAAGAGCCCAAAATGTGGATGAATTACTAATCAGGAGCTTCATTGATTTATTCCTGAATTGTTAATAAAGTTTACTCTTCTGATCTAAGTCCAAAAGTACTTAACATTGCAAAACTTTACACTGACAATCTTCATGAGTAAAAACAATTTATCAGTGAGAAAAATGCTTGGTAAACAACTTAACTTAATAGTCAAGTATAGAATGTAAGGATTTTTAACTTAGATTAAAAGTCGAAAAATAAAATACCCTCTTGCTAGTTGACAAATATATTTAACCAATTTTGAATAGAGCAGAAGTATACATTGTCCAATGATAATAAAATATAGATAGTGTGGGTCGAGGATTACAGTCCGGGTAAAGTAGGAGGGTTGGGCATTGAGTTAGCGACCCAATCGCGTAGAAAAATAACTCGCCAAAAAAACGCTAACCATAAAAATGTAAGATGTAACCTCTCAGGTCAACCATTTATCCTTTAATAAAATATACATAAGTTGTTTATAATTTCACCAATGTTAAATGTAGCAACTTTTAAAATTCATTGACTTATTTCAAAGTTACTGATGATGACACAGAAAAGTTATTTCATATATATTTTATTTTCTCTCCAACAGAAAAATAAATGAATGCATTCAGTTGAATGGTATCTCACTGGATAATATATAGAGATATACATTAATTCCTAGCTTATCAGACAAATCACTCAATACATGGTAGTAAGTAAATATCAAAATGTGAATAGGGTTTAGTAGAAATGCATTCATACCATATATAAACACGCTCATACACAGTATACATATATCTGCTTACGTAATGTGTTATCCCCCGTGTAATAAACTCCAGTATTTATTACTCTTACCGGGCTGAGTTTAATCAATATCATCATCATTGACAACAGCAACAATAATCAAATTACAAACGCATTATCTGCGATACAAAGAAAATTAATTATTTAAAACTTGATTATAATCAATACTTAATTGAACACTGTCATTATTTAAACAAAGTAAACTTCCGGGTATAGACAAACAAATTTATTCAATTTTTGTTCAATTACAATCGACCAGAGATAATACACACTTGTAATTTATACTACCAGAAAAAAATTAGTCTTTCATTTGTGTAATGATTAATAATAACTAGGAATTTGTTTTACGTTTATATAACTACTTTCCAGCTTCTTTCTCAACAAAGTTGTCATCATGATAAAAAAAACAGAAAGATTCATGTTTTCCAAACATCAAAATGATATCAGTTTTTAAAATAAAACCATCTTTGAACTTGTACAAAGTTTTTACAAACTACGTTTCTATGTAGTAACAAAGTACTCACTGGTGACGAACTTTGAAATGCGCTTGCCGATGTTTCATTGAAAAGCTATCATTGATTTAACCGATGATGATGATCAATTGAAAATAGAGCTATGTCAACAATTACCTGTAATTGAAAGTATTGGTAATGATCAGATGCATATTTCTCTTCTTAATGAAGAGATTATTTCCATCTACTAAAAAATGAGTTTGATTCTCACAAGACAGAATTTCTCCCAATCTTTTATTTGTTTAACTTAATCAACAGAATTCTACACCTACAAAGTGCCAACCACTCAGTAAGTTTAAGTGACAGACATGAAATGACAGTTCAGAGTTAGTTATACGTTTGATAACGTTCCAATTCTAAAATGCCGTTAATTAGTAGGATTGAATCATGGAAACACTAGTCAAAAGGATACATTCGATTTGACGCTATTCAATTCTGTTTAGTGCATGCCGTTTAGATTAAAGACTAAGCTAATTTTAATGTTTTGACTTCTTCGATTGTTTGAATTTATGGTTAACTTTTGAAATTCATTTGTTAAGTTCCCAGATTCTCTGTCAAACGGGTGATGTTGAATTGTAAAATGTCAACTAAATAATAACAAGCCAAATTTCAAATTATCAACTGTTCGATTGGTAATATTCAACTTAAGCAATCATATTCTTTCAATTTGTTTGATGTACGTATATAACTGATCGGATTAATGAGGTCCTCAAAGTATATACTCTATCATTCTTTTCATTCCTATCCGCAACCAGTATAAACAGTGTACGTATAGCCTATAACTCGGTATAGAACTGTGTCCACTTTTATACTTTCTGCTTAATGAAATGTTTGCCAACAGCCGAAACAGAAAGGATATTTCTTTAAGTTCCACAACTACCTTCTATAGATTTTTTCAAAACATATTAGTTCTCTTAATCAAGTGAAATATATGAACTCAGATGAATAACTACTTCAACATAATTCATTCAAATGTCAAGCCTTTTTTCATTGAATGTTGTTTTAAAAAACGTCAATACATGATAAATGTTTAAGATTCGAAAAATCAAAAACAATTCTTTATCCTTCTGAAAACACAACACAAGCAATCGTGTAAAGAACAGATAAATAGACCGACGTCATGTGTGAACAAACAGTGTTTTGACATACAGCCAACTGAACCTTAACGCTGCTTTTCTCGTCTGCATGTGTGAGTTGAATTCCGATAAAACTTTGCGTTTTCTATATAAATTGATAAAATTGTTTCACTTAAAATATTCAGTTCGATAGTTAAATGTTGGATAATCATTTTATACAAATATAAAACATTCAGGTAAATGTGGATTGGTATTATTAGATAAACAATTGAACGACAGTGGATGGTGTAGTTAAATCTCGTAAGTAAAGATCCAGAGTAGATGTATGGTTCACTGTTGCTGTCAAAACGATTTAAACCTGACAGGACTTCCATTGTAGACTTTAAAAAACTCTTTGTAACTTGACAACATCGCTTCACAACCTAAAGCTTAAAAGGTTAAATACTTTTGAAATAATCGTTTTATATTCTCTCAGGAATGTCTGCTATGTGCAAAACTTTAACTTAGCGTTGCATGTCAGCAACAATTAGCGAATTATTTTTACTCAAAAACAAATTTGATATTTCTTTATGTCAAGCTAAGGTAATGTCAATAAGGAAACAGTTAAATGTACATGACTTAATCTGGAAATTTTTGATAAATCAGATGTACTTCTTAGTCCCTGTTAAGTTTTTTTTTAAATTAAGGCACTTTAACATTAGGATTATTATATTTATCATCATGATGTCATTAGACACTCATTTAAAAAACAACTAATTTCATTAAAATCCAAAATGAACACAAGTTCATTAAAGATTGAATTACGTTACTAAAGCAGACATTTGAGTAATAACTGGACTGCTTTATAAATCCCCTTAGGGTCAAACACAAGGATTCATTTTCAGTGATAGACTTTTCCGACTTACAGTGGTAGAATTGTTGGGATGACCCTGCATTTTTCTCGCAAGCGACATAACAAGCTCAGGGGTCATCAAGGAGCATTTCAACCAATCAGCGATTAATTAGAGGTTATGTGAAGTTATGTTACTAAAATAACGAAAATGGAAAAGTTACATGTGGAGATCCTGATTGGCTGATTGATACACTGCTACTATGTTTAGCAGTGTTCTAGAACTTTCAGTAAAACTCAAAGACTCTTAAATTACTATAAAATCCCCATATTTTCTGTACATAAATGAACCCTTTAGTAAAGTGCTTCCCACACACTTTGTGCCTTTTCTCTGGTCTTCAAGTCGGTGTATAGTTCTAGCTCGGGGTTACGGAACTAGCTTAAGGAAGCGAATATAGCGTTCGATCGGCCAGTTATGACAGAATCCTAACAGACTTCTTTGGTTGACACCAACTAAGTAAAATTTTCAATCAAAGTTTACTTATGGAGTCAAAAAGTCATTTACTCATCGGTGATCATAAATATTACCAACTTACTGAGACTGAGAACGCAAAGTAATAACTGCAGTCCTAGTGATTCTGGATTACTTGCCTACTAATAGACTTGGAGGTCAGGATATCAGGCGGTTGGAAGTAATCGACAGGAAACCCTCGATCTTGATTTCGTGCTGTTTCGCGCTCATTAGGAACGTGGTCCTGTAACGTTGAGGAGACTGGTAATCCCTCTCAGATTCCATCTCATGTCACCCAGCTTCTTAGTCAAAGGCATTACCGATAACCTAATCTGATCATGATTGACCACCTGTAGGACAGATATTTACAATTTATTGATCATCGATTAGTGACTAATGTGATGTTTATCTAGTCCTTTGGCGCTGATCACATTCCATCGATCAGGTGCATTTTGCTGACGAGTGTCCAGTAGCACAAAACCTAGGCCCAGAGTTTCTTGTTAACTGCCTTCACCCACCTACCATCTTAATATGTTGCACGCCATGTCGAGTCACTTAGACAAGTAGCCGCTTGGTAACTTGACGGAAAGAATACAATCAGCACTAAAAGAACTAGACAAACATGGCATTGGTCACTACTCAACGACCGATCAATCATAGACCTAAAGGTTTTTGTGAGATAACATTCTGGGTTAGCTTAAATTAGGCGTCTGAAGAAAGGTTATACCAGAAATATAGTGTGATATGGTTTTCGATGGTTCTATAGATTAAAAAGCGACAAAATATTCTTCAACAAAGAATAATGCCCATGGAATTGCTCAGAACATTTGTCCCGTAAGGGGTAGAACTAACAGTTGCAAAGGCTAAGAATTTTCCATAGTTTCATTATATTAATTTATTATCTGGGATGAAAAGTTATTTCTAGTTATGTTTATTTTGAAATAATGGATCAATCAAAAGAATATCCATTAGTTACTATTTTTCTAACAACTTTGTTACCAAATGTAATGAGAAGACGAAGATTATCAGAACTATGTGATATATTAGCGCAATACATTTCGAACAATCTGATCACACATATACATGTTAAGAACATTTATATATAAAAATAAAAGGTCAACTAGACTGGAAATGGGGGGTAAGAATAGACAAGAATAATAATAATAAAAATAATGTGAAAACAATTTGACACCTAATCACTCTAGATAATAAGCATATATTACCAGGGTAGGTTTAAAGAGAGAACAAACTGTTTTTGAATACACAAAGGGGGTTTGAATTTTCGTATGGCTAAGGCTTCAATAAACCTTAGTATACGCCCTTTTACACTTTTAAACAACACAACAAAAGCCGAGTTTAGATCAATCTTATGACCTGTTTCGATTATATGTTTAGCAATAGAGGATGATGGATGTTTATCCTCTACTCTTATTGGGTCATTCGACTGTATTTGTTTTTGCAACCATTTTGGTACATGTTCACCCACCCTAGTTTTCAGATCACGATTGCTCCTCCCTATGTATGTGTGACCACACACACATTTAAATTGGTAAACGCAGTGGGATGTGACACAATCGTTTTCATGTCGTCTAGGTTTTGAATGAAACATGGACCTCGTTCTTTCCTTGATTATGACTTTCGCAGCACAATACGTTTTGTTGATAACAGATTTAAGCCTTTGTTTCAATAAAAGGCTATTTGAATCACCTCTAAATGGAAAAATTGCTTCACATGAATATTATCGATAAAGAGGAATTTAATCTCTTAAAACCTATGGGTTCAGAGTATCCTCATTTATATGGACTACCTAAAATTCACAAATCAAATATTCCTTTACGTCCAATTTTATCAATGTGCCGATCACCCACACATAACCTAGCCAAATGGCTAACAAAATTATTGGATCCTATTCGAAGACGTATATGTAAGTATTCTCTAAAGGATTCTTTTGAATTGGTCGATCATTTAGGTGACATTAATATCAAAGGAAAACCTATGTGCTCATTTGACGTGAATTCCTTATTCACCAATATACCTTTAAAAAAGACTATTGACATATTATGTGACTATATATCTTCAAACAACCTTAATTTACCTATCCCCTTAAAAATTCTTAAAGATTTATTACTTTTATGTACTGATAAAGTTCAGTTCACTTTTGAAGGCGGATACTTTCGCCAGATTGATGGGGTCGCTATGGGTAGTCCGTTAGGACCATTACTAGCAGATGTGTTTATGGCACATGTAGAAAATTTATCTGAAGACTTAATCAAAAACATGTCACTTTATAAGAGATATGTGGATGATATCTTAGTAATTGGTGAAAGAAAGGAAGATATAAACTGCCTATTGAATAAATTTAATACTATCCAAAACCATATCAGTCTTTCATGTGAAGAGGGGAAGAACGACCAGCTTCCCTTCTTAGATGTACTTCTAAACAGACGAGAAGATGGCTCAATAAAACGATCCATTTTTCGAAAACCGACGTGGACGGGTCAATATCTTAGTTACTATAGTTATTGCCCTGTACAATACAAACGTGGTTTGGTAAAGTGCCTTTTCAACAGACTTCATCGTATTTGCACAAATGACGCTATTGATGACGATGTTAGGTTGTTAACCAAGACATTAATCGGAAATGGCTATCCACCTAAATTTATCAATAGATGGAAAGTTCAGGGCACAGCGAGACCTACTGTAGCCTTGGTAGAGAAAAAGCCTGTCTACATCACCTTACCATTTAGAGGTGATTCAAATAGCCTTTTATTGAAACAAAGGCTTAAATCTGTTATCAACAAAACGTATTGTGCTGCGAAAGTCATAATCAAGGAAAGAACGAGGTCCATGTTTCATTCAAAACCTAGACGACATGAAAACGATTGTGTCACATCCCACTGCGTTTACCAATTTAAATGTGTGTGTGGTCACACATACATAGGGAGGAGCAATCGTGATCTGAAAACTAGGGTGGGTGAACATGTACCAAAATGGTTGCAAAAACAAATACAGTCGAATGACCCAATAAGAGTAGAGGATAAACATCCATCATCCTCTATTGCTAAACATATAATCGAAACAGGTCATAAGATTGATCTAAACTCGGCTTTTGTTGTGTTGTTTAAAAGTGTAAAAGGGCGTATACTAAGGTTTATTGAAGCCTTAGCCATACGAAAATTCAAACCCCCTTTGTGTATTCAAAAACAGTTTGTTCTCTCTTTAAACCTACCCTGGTAATATATGCTTATTATCTAGAGTGATTAGGTGTCAAATTGTTTTCACATTATTTTTATTATTATTCTTGTCTATTCTTACCCCCCATTTCCAGTCTAGTTGACCTTTTATTTTTATATATAAATGTTCTTAACATGTATATGTGTGATCAGATTGTTCGAAATGTATTGCGCTAATATATCACATAGTTCTGATAATCTTCGTCTTCTCATTACATTATCGAAATTTATCAAAGGGACTAATTGCTTTAAATTTGTTACCAAACTCAAAAGATAACATTATATTTTAACAGTTCATGATATTAAAGATTTATGGTTGTCGCTTCTATTATATTTTTCCCTAATAACGTGTCATATAGTGAAATCATGAACTAAAAATTAAAAAAAATCTAAAATACGAATAAAAATAGTTAAATTTTCACTTAAGAATGGAAAAGATGAGAAATTGAGGACTGATTCCAAGAATTTACCGCTCTATTTATTTTTTTGAAATTTACTTACCGCTATATGTTCACTAAACATGTCTGTACTAAATCCCATAAAAATTCATCAGTAAGCTATTTCCCACTGATATGGGCAAAAGATTAACCTTTAGTGTGAAATAGGGACTTTATTGATGGATCTTGTACTTATTACGAAATAGGTTGTTATTTTATTACCCTAACATTACGAATTCGACATACTCAATTCACCTCATGATATAAAGCTCTGAGTTACAGGCGTCATGGCTAACGTAGCTTCAGTAATATTGACAATTTTTCTCAACATGTTAAGGAACCAATTAAAGCTTTCAATTGATCGAAAGCACAATGCCAGTATTATGATCTGTCTAGGCTGAAAACTATGATACATAATCACCAACGGAATAGCCTTACTAATACAAATGTTAAGCTAACGTGGATAACTTTTTCCGTGACTTGCAGTGACATTCAGCATTAAGTCATATAACTGACAAAACTCATCCGCAAGAAAATCATCCTCCTGAGACAAAAATATTCTCTATCATCTCATCAACCGACCAATATATCTTATCTATCTATTTCTTTTGCCTGCAATAGATTGATTGACTGGAAACTTTCGGAAAGAAAACACCGACTCAATCTTATGTCTGGGATCTCGTCTCTATCGTCGTACTGAAAACTACTGAAATGTTAAAACTGAGTTTATAGTATCCGCATCTTCTCTTTTGACTTTCAAAGCAACAGTGCGTCTTCGCACTATTACAAATCACAATGATTAATAAAAGTTACTTAATCTTACATGTTCACTACATAGTAGTCGTTTGCTACTCTCCGCGCTATGAAGTTCGATTCAAATTTTCTTAGTCAAACGTAAACGGATTAGAATAAGCTATAAGGTTTATCGATAGTGAATCACTAATGTCTTCAAGTAAAACGACGGGAATAAAAATTTCGAAGACATTTTATTTAATCAGCAAGCGATGTTATACCGAAATGTGAATAAAATACTGAGCTCCTGCTCAGGCGACTCCTGGAATGCTCCTTGAGTTTCTTCAGAATATAGTGGTTTCCAAGACTCACCCACTCATTAGGTGCAAATTTATGCCAATAGTTCAACTTGTCACTCTATATTCCCTACTGGTGGTTCCCTTTTATTTGTTTTGCGACCATAGTGAAGTGTTTCAGCTTGTGACCAGAGTTGTATGTGAATTTACAAGTCATTTTGAGTTGGAGACTTGGAACACTGATCTATGTACATCATCTGACTGACGTTGTAGCCGGGAAAAATAACTGACAGTCTCTGCCAGCTATTAATGTCAGAATAACGAAATAATGTCAGTCCGCTGAAGCGCAAATATCCCATCAGTAGAAACTTTTTAAGACAATCGGTTCAACTGTATCGGAGTAAACATATTCCATAAAGTACTTGATAATTGATGATCTTTAAAGTTTTTCTTTGACATCTAAAACGAAATCGTAATAGCAAGGAAACCACGAAAGTTTCTATCTTATTATGGCTTCACATTTTCCTCTTCAGACATACAACTTGGTGAATCGTAACTCCTTTCTAGAGTCAGTAAGTGTCATCAGAAGATCATAGAGAAGCAGAAGTCACAAAACAATAGTCGTTGACCACAGAGGTAGGAGAAAAACAGAAAAACAGGACACATAATCCCTTTTATTAGTGATAAAACAGAATTCCAATATATCAATTATGAAGGAGCAATCGGTGCTGTTGACAGCTAAAGAAAGATAAAGATTGGAATATTTCAACATTAATGTTGGAGATACATACAAGGGGTTTCGGTTTTATAACAGAATTGGACGACCGGACTTCTCCTATCATTAAAATGCTTTTAAAAAATGCTGAAATCAATTTTCATTCATGTATCTAGGGTTGAAGTGATTCAATTATTGGACGCTCGTAATACAGGACCTATTATCTATTGCATACATTAACAGCTGGATGTGTTATTTCTTGATTAGAAAAAAGTTACCGAAAAGAGTCGGAATATGAAAAAGTCATGTGACCGTTAATCAAATATCATCTGTCAATGAAAATAGTTCCTCCTTTAGCCTTTCTATGGTTACTCTCGGCCCCAATCTTGGAGAAATGAAGGAGGTTGGATAATGGGTTAACAACCCCGTCCCGTAGAAAACAACTTCACCAAAAAGTGCTAACCAGAAAAAAACTATTTAAACCATTCAAACTCTGCTTTGGGGGGGGGATCGAGGAATCTTCATTTAGAGGAATTATGACGCCTCATGAGACAACTATATAATAAAACGAAGCTGTCAGGGAGATATAGTAAACCAGAACGACCGGTCCAAGAAAGAGAAGACAAGCCAATCACTGAGAATCAAGAACAGAGGAACATATAGGTGGAACACTTCGGAAAAATCTTGAAAAGACCAGTCCCACTGAACCCATCGGACATCAAAGCAGCAGCTATAGACCTTCCCATAGATCTCACTTCAACAACTATCGTAGAAATTAGCATGACCACCAGACAAATCGAGAGTAGGGAAGATGCAGGACCAGACGGCATCATCGATAAACAAGGAGGATCGGATGCAAATTCAAAGACAAGGACTGACAAAGGGCGGCATTCCTATAGTTGAAGAACATATGGAACTCAGGACAACTGTCAACCAATATCAAAGTCAGAATCTTCAATACGAACGTCAAGACAGTTCTGCTGTACTGAGCTTAAACTTGGAGAACTACTACAACCATAATCAAAAAGGTGCAAGTATTTATAAACAATTGTCTGCACAAGATACTCAATGTCTGTTGGCCAGATACGATCAGCAACAACCTACTGTGGGAGAGAACGAACCAGCTTCCATCTCAAGAGGAAATTAGCAAAATACGTTGAAGGTGGATAGCACATACATTATGGAATTCATCAAACTGTATTATGAAGCAAGCGCTAACTTGGAATGCTGAAGGGAAACGGAAAAGTGGGAGACTAAGGAACACATTGAGTCGGGAATGGGAAGCAGACATCAAAAGGATGAATAGCGGCTAGAGATAACTGGAAAGGATTACTCAGGAGGAAGTTCGATGGAGACTGCTGGTGGTGAACCTATGCTCCCCTACGATGGGCAACAGGTGCAAGTAACTAGGTACATAAGTAAGATGGTTTTGTGTCTAGTACTATGTGAAGCCCACATAGGTTATTGTGGCTTACGGACAGAGCAGTTTATTTATTCTTCTTGAGTCCCATTTTCACCTTGTCAATTATTCGCTTATCATATTTTTATGTTAGTGAATGTTTGCATCACATGTCTTGAGCTAAGTTTTCTGGTTATAAATATTGAGTCACGCTTTATCGAATAGAGCTATCACACTTGCCTTCCCCCCTTTGCTTTGCTTTTCCGCTTCTCGCTCTTAATGTCTGTCGGTCTGAATGAACCAGTACCTGAAAAAAATAATCCGACTCATTCTGCATTTGCCATCTTAACACTGCTGTCTCACAAACGGGGTTAGCTGAGGTGTAATATACTGAGTTAAAGATTTTTATTTATGGCATATTCATTCGTTCTTTAAAGTCAAAGTTAGGTTAACGTGCCACTGAAATAGACTAGTAACAATTTTTTGAGACACTACAAACTCAAACTGCTGCAATTGATCACAGAGTACCGTAATACCAAGTGATCAGTGTCTTGAGGACTAAACAATTCAGTTGAATTATTAAAGTGTCTTGTTTCAGAATAAACCAACCTGCTATCAGTGTTTAACTGAAAAGATCAATGTATAACTTACTCTAGCAACCATTGAAGTCTGGGGCTTTTCGACCAAATCCCACATATACTTTTGCAGTGTGGCCCACCTTCCTGTGCCAAATTGTTCTTCTTCAGCTTGAGACAGGCTTATTTCTCTAGTTTTCTTCAATTCTTCTTGAACCTGTTCCTTCTTTAAATAATATTTATAATAACAACACGTTTCTAATTGGTATTCATTTATACCCCAGTAGAATAAATCATTTTTAAAAGCCACCACACAAATATCTTCCAAAAAATGTAAATGTCCTGTACGATAAACGCCAAGGATTGAACCAAAAGAACGTGCATATTGATCAAAATATAATTCATTTTTTTCATTCGAATAACTATCAAACAACTGAGCCAGTTCTGCAGGATTATTTGATATACTCAACCGGCCGAGACGAGATAACGGTAGACGTCTTAGAGTCTTCCACATTACTTCATGTCTTTCACCACCTACATTCAGTACTACACGACAATGATGTTTGCGAGCTCTAAGAAATGCTGGTATGTAAACAGACTTTTCCAGGATATCTGTTATTGAATCATGACTACGTATTGAGATGTGACTAACACTAGCAAGTTGATTGTTTGATGCTGAGTGACTTTTGTAAGCATGTGTTAATTGTTTCAAGGGCAGATTTTGACCTAGAAATCTGTTTAAGGTTTTGCAGAATGTTCTCAACTTTAATAAGTGAGAATGTGTTGTTTTACGACGTGGTTTACGCAAACCATTAACACCCCCACCATTTTCTGTAACTTTAACAACATTTCCTGAGACTCGATCATTGATTAAAATATTACTATCACTGTTCGGAATGACGTTTGGAGTGTCAGTAGGACCAACAGTGTTGTTATTAGTGAAAACGGTCTCAGTAATGTTTGGTGCTGATGAATTAGTTGTAACGGTACTACTGTTAGTAATATTATTCCAAGCGATTTCCATTGATTGCACATTCCAAAATAGAAGTTCTCAGTATGAATGCAGATAGTTATAGGGTTAGTAATCCGAATTTTGGCATTAATTCCCCATATAGAAGTGATTTTCGTTTTCCATTCTTTTATACTTGCGTCTTAAAATGTATAAAATTCGCTACTGTATTTCCATTCATTTGTTCACATGATTTCATGATTAATAGTTTTAAAGTCTGCTTTGTTAGAATGATAGGTTCCAACATAAAACAATCTACAATTGAAGTGTTTCTCACTTCGAATAAGAATTTGTATTGCTCTTCCGCGTAAAACGACGGGTTATTAAAAGCACATCCCTGCCAAATTTTTATTTGTGCAAAATATAAACAAAAAGTTAACCACGTAGGGTATAGATGAACAAACACTCAGAATAATTGACTGCTTCAAGTACACCATTAGTGTTTATATGCATGTATGTATGTTTGCGATCATCACAGAAGTAATAAACAGAGACGAATAACATCACACTGTATACTTTGTCCACTTCTACCTATCGTTTTATTACCAAACGATCTTGTCTGTATGTATATATCTGTACGTGTTATCTGTCTGTAAAAATTAATAACCAATAGATTAAGTCTGACTAATTAAACATAGGACAAAGTAACCAGTGTTTGGGATATAGTTGAAGTAACATGTGATACGTAGCTTATCAACATTACTGTAGTTTCTCACACCAATCCTATCTTTGATAAAAGTTGGACCAAACGGATTTGAACAATATGATCAGAAGCATCATTTCCATGATAGGAACACTTCATACAGTTTATAATCTAGATATCTGTTTAATAAACAAATAGAAATATTATTTCGTTATTAGTTTTTCCCCGATCTGGTAGTAGATACATAAACATTAGAACCTTCGATAATGCTGGATTTCCGTTTCTCATTGATTGGAAACTCTCCAACTGCATTCATACACAAGGCCAATAACTATAAATGTGGCAAGGGAATGATATATTTTTGTCAATTATTCAAAATCCATCGGTTCATATTTTTCTACTTCAGTCAATTTGAACTACATCGCGACATATATTATCATCCGTAGTTATGTTTTCTTACTTTTTTTGTTAAAATCTGCACGTTCACTTTCTTATTAAAACTTCAGAAATCCTTTACGCAGTTGGTTGCACCAAGACGTCCGATCCCCTATCCTGAGGGAATTACAGATCCATGGTGTGAACTACCATAGAACTCTACAACCTCCACTAATCTCTTACTCCAATAAGCACGGTTGTGTCAATGAAATAAGGTGGGGAATATGATGATTCCAAATAAATTGAGCACTGAGTAGAGAGTTAATAATAAACATATTTGGTTATATCCCAATACAATTTTCCTACTCATTGGGATATAACAAAATATATTTATTATTAGGGTAGTGGATGGTTATTACTAAACGGACTGCGGAATAATGTATGAAAAAAATAAACCGTAATGTAATCTTGTTGATATCTATCATTTTACACACGAGTAACAAGACCTAGATTTAATTATACTTGGCTAGTTCAAAAGTAGTTGCAGCACCATTCGAACTGAATGGTTTTTTATCATATAACAGTAAAATGTCTAGAAATTGCACAAAACACGATTGTTTGATGAGTTTAGCACACTTCTAATACCAAACAAAAGTTTTAAAACTGGTTGCTGTAGATACTTCTCATTTGACTACAAAAAATTAAGTAATTCACTGATCAGGTCATTCCTTTTGGGTAACTTTCATAGTCCCATGATGTTCTTCTAAGTAACAAAATAATAGCACAGATAATAGTGTTTCCAATCTCTTATATTGAAGGAAAGTTATTGGGACAGTTTTCAAAGACGAGGCATATCATTTTATAGCCTACCATATACCACTGCTAGATTGTTGGAATATCAGTCATTGGGGGTTGAAAACTAAAAGGAATAAATCACAGATTCTCTCGAAATTTCCCTCGTGTTCGGGTAAGGCACATATAGTTATAGTCGTAAATACGAAAGACGAATACATATAACTGAGTTTATGACGAGTAGAGTTGTAGTAGCCTGAAAATGAATGGTGGCCATGGGTTCGATGATGACACTTTATCAGTCCACAACGTTAGTGACATTTTATTTTTTTACCATTATGTAAAGAAATAGAGTTCTAAGCTAGGATCTTTGACACGTATAAATTTAATAGTTACAGATATGCAGTGACACGATATGGTGTTTGAATGAACCACTGATTCTTTTGTATTGATGACTGTTTTGATTTTGAATTCCAAATACAATACACCCGTTCGAGCTCATCTAATACTTCTTGATTAAATTGCGTTGTTGCTGGGATTACTAGTTTATACTATAATTCAAATGCTTCAAACCATCACACACGACTAAAAATTTATGATAGTTGATGAAATTCATTCTTTTTCATTAGTCTTCGCAGTAACAAATAAACTCTGGTTCATTTCTATGTCGCTCACCACCTATTAATACATCTTCGTAGTTTCTCAAGTTTGTTACTCTCCGGTCAATTTTTTTATGTGTAAGGATGAAGAATATGTGAAAAAGAATTGATACACTTAATCCGTAGTCTTATGTTTTACTTCTGTTCCACATCTACTACAGATTACAATTAAAACTCACACTACGGAAATGATTGACTATTCTTTGTTGATAGTCATAATCTTGATTCAATATCATAAACATAGTAAAGTCTCGTAAAACGATGATTATTATCACGGTATTTCGTCATTTTTCGTCTTCGTGGACCAATAGCAAATTGATAAGAAATTATGCAAAGTAATCTCAATCCTACTACTTTACATAATTAACTCCGTATTTCAATATTAATCGAGGATTGTTTACTAGTTTACAAAAAGTGATAAAAATAAATCATATACTACTAAAATAAAGGTAATAAAAGTGTAGAAATAGCAAAATACATTAAAAGTGGAAATCATAATCCTTGTTTAAATAAAAACGACAACAACAATCACAAAATAAATTCATTTTTGAAAAAGAATACTTAAAGCAACAGGGGAATAGTTGACTGATTAATTGATTAAAATAAAGTTACAATGATACAATTCTCATTGTCATTCAAATGAAATTCGTGCTTAATATGAACGGCATTACGTAATCTATTGATTAACTTCAAGTAACATTTTACTTCACTCAGTAATTGTCCTCATAAGTATAATCCTTATTCATCGTTCACCATTCATATACAAAACATGTTCTGTGACGGAAATCTGTACTGAAAAATGCAATCAACAAACGCTAATGAAAATGTAAATGAAAAACCTTACTACTAAAACACTCTTAAATAGACATGTATAATTTGAGATATATCCCATTTTTGCACTACATAACATAAAAAGAATTTAGGCAATGAAAGAATTTTTCTTTTCGACGATTTCATTTACTCAAGCTGTACAGTCATATTTATTGTTGATTTACAAATAAAAGTCAAAGTTATTTAACAATCGAGAATTGAAGAGAGATAGTAAGATGGAATCAAATATGAGGAGGACGATTGTCCGCTGACGAGTATGGGAAAGGTGTAGGTTCAATAAAAAACCTGAACGCGATAATGACTAGTTATTAGAGTTAAGAAGCTTAAAAACACTGGAAGGATGTAATGAAATGAAGTTACTGATTATGAAAATTAAGTGTTAGGACCATGAAAAAATGATGGCTTGCACGTGTCTCTCTTGGACCCAGAGTCCACATTTGAAAAGATCGATTGCTAGCACCTATCCAATGCATAATTGATTAGTTTACACTCCTTTTGGATCATATCATCTGACTACATAGACGATTTGGAACGACTCCTCAGGTGATGCCACGTGACCAGATTTTATAAGATGTTCCAATAATGAACTGTTGATTGAGTGACATTCACCTTTCAAAAGCCACATGGGACAATGTTTGGAGATACATTTGAAAAGTGCGGCCTATGTAACCTCCTCTACAAGAGCAAGTGAACTTATAAATCCACACTGATGTGGTCCAATGAAAGAGTTTGTCCTTTTCACAATTCCAAATTATGGGGCAGTTGGAAATGACAATGAGAAGTTTGTCAGCAAAAATGTTTTCTTCAAGGACTTCCTTAGACGATTCTTCAAAATTTCAGCAACAGTATATTATCTAAACCCAATGTTTATAAAGAGTTTTATTGGGGACTTTATGAAGTATTGTAGATTATAATTTGTGTTTCATGATTCCGTCAACAAAACCGGATGGATAAAAATATCTGTCGAAAGTTGGATAACTCCTCGAGTATTCGCCTAGATCTTGATGATAGATTGAATTGAGTTTCTCTTTCTGCTTAAGTGCACTCAGCTATGAAAATTCGCATATTGGCTGGGTGAATGATGTCAACGAAAAAAAATTTTCCTCATTGTCTTAATTCTTTTTCAGTGACACCATGGGTTACTTCCGTTAACATACAATCAAGAGAAAAAGAGGAAATACTTTCACAGCATAATAAGACGTAAACTCGCCGAATTTTTCCTCTCTTCAACAACTTGATGATTTATCTGATCATAAATCTGTAGTGACCTACTTTGATAAAGAGAACACGATTGGTATAATGGAAACAATTATTGTTATAACCAATTGTAGCAGTGATTGTTTTACTGTATCTGTTTGTTTAAGTGTACCAAGAAGACATTTTCTTCCGCTGTCTGTGACCTCTCACGAACTCGTGTACGTTCAGCAGTTCCACTGGCAAACTTTTGCACGACCTCGATATTCCTTCGATGCAGCGAGGTCGCCAACAAATATATCTTATTACAACCGTCAACTGTCTTCTGGGTTTTTGGCCTACAGATGGATCCAACCGAATACCTGGCACGTAGTTTCCTGTAGTGTTGATCATAGTCAATCGCGATTGGACGCCCAACTACGAATCTGTTGTAGTATTGGTTCCCAACCAAACGCTCCCTAAAGCCAAATAGAGGGTAACCGAGGAGTTTTACATTCTAGATTTAACACCATGGATAAAGTCAGGAACGGTAAACGTGGGAACTCTTAGTCTGTATGGCATGGCTCGGCCACGAGGGCGTTGTCACTACGTGGCTTATCTCTTTTCATATTAAATATATTATCCTTTCTCCAGACGAAATGTGTTCTTCACATGTGCTAAACATCATTTTATTTATTTATTTATTTGAATACATGAATATTGGTACAAGGGAGCTAAACATCATATTGCTGACTATCATAATGGGACAACTCAATATAGACAATGATATTCCTTCGGTCTGTTTGGGTTACGTCATCTGGATTAAGGAATGCTGCTCAAACTTTCCAGAGGTTTATAGATAGCATTGTATGAGACCTAGATTTTTTACGTCTATATTGATGATCTGCTAGTCGCATCATCAAACGTAGAATAACATTATCAGCACCTAACACTACTATTCCAGCGCCTTTCAGATAATGAAATAATAGTCAACCCGAACAATTGTGAACTTGGCGAACAGGAAATAAAGTTCCTACAGCATATTATCAAACAAGTGGGTGTTTTACCTTGTAAGGACAAAGTTCGTGCGATAATGAAGGGCACCGTATGTCCACACTCAAAGGCCTGAAGGCTTTTCTCACTTTCGTCAACTTCTACAGACGTTTCATCCCATACGTGGCAGAACGGATACGACCATTAACTGGCTTACTTCGCGGTAATCAGCGCAAATTGGAATTGAATGATACTGCGCGTACTGCATTTTCAGAGGTCAAAGCGACTGTATCTGAGGCAGCACTCCTCTCTCATTCTGACTCATAATTCACACTTAGAATTACGGTTGATGCATCGGATTTTGCCATAGGAGCCGTTATGCAACAGAACATCTCCGGATGTTAGCAACCTCTCGAATTTTTCTCACAATGCCTCACTCCCGCGGAGACGAGATGTAGAACTTTGGGTCGAGAACTGCTAGCAGCCTACTGTGCCATCAAACGTTTCTGGCATGCAGTAAAAGGTCGCGATTGCATCTTATCCACCGACCATAAACCTTTAAAGTATGCTATGCATGCCAAGTCTGACTGCTACTCACCACGAGAGTGCAGACATCTTGATTATCTCTCCCGGTTCACGACAGACCTTCGCCACGTTAAAGGCGAGTCGAACTATGTTGCTGGTGCTCTGTCACGTATCCAAGTGAATGCAGTTATTTTGCCTGTGCTTGATCTCCTTGTTATGGCTGCCGCACAAGCAGGCGATTCCTCCTGTACAGAAGCACAACATTCTACATCGCTTCAGTGCCGGGAATCACCCCCAGCTATTAGCTCAGGTTCTATCCTGTGTGGTACTTCTACTGATCTTCCCCGAACAATCGTATCCTCTGCTTATCCTCGTCCCGTCTGCAATCCATGTATGAACTGTCTCGTCTAGGTATCGAAGCCGCATTACACCTCATCGCTGCATGATACGTCTGGCCGTCCATGAATAAAGATTTCCGTATGTTGGTAAAGCAATGCCTACAATGTTAACGATCAAAAGTGCACAGGTATGTAGCTGCGCCCATTGACCTGTTCGCTGCGCCTGATGCTCATTTCGATCACTTTCATATAGACATTGTGGGACCGTTGACACCATCGCATGGGTATGATCACATGCTCACGTGCATCGATCGTTTCACCAGATGACCCGAAGCTACTTCCATCACGTCTATTACGGCGGAGACGGTTGCGCACCGTTTCTCAGAACGATGGATATCATGATAGGACAACTCAATATAGACAATTATATGACTTCCACGTAAGCACTTTTTAGACAGTGTGGCTGAACCCAAACACTCATCAAATGTACAATCGGCCATCCTATGTAGTGGCCCATGGAGTGCATGTAAGTCTTCCTGCAATAGTCAACCCAATGAGATAGATTTGGACTACTCACCCAGACTATGCACAAGGTGACCACCCGATAAACACTTGCAACAAATTTGTATGCAACCATATCGACCCTAACAATTTTAACATAAACTACAATAATTTCTTCAGTGGTAGTTCGGATCTTCAATGAACTGCAGATCAATCAACGCAGCCTGAGTACTAGCAACAGTTGCAACGTTGGCCACCGCACAAACCCTAAAACACCATTCCCTACCCCTCCTCAAAACAGAGGCACATCACATGTTTCTACTAGCACTAAGAACAAGACTGCACATAAAGCAGCTGCAACCATTCATCCTAAGTCCAAACAATCAACTTATCCCGAATGCCAATCCACTTATGCCGCTATGGTGCCCTGGCATTGCCCTAGAGGCTCCGACAAAAAACCCCAAAAAGCCTAAAAAATAATCTTCCCAGGAGTTACTCTAAGAGCTATGGCCAAGAGTACTCCAGTACCCTGAACACACAACATGCACCTGCCCACAGCAATAGAATGCCCTACAACAAACATAGGGGACTGGCAGTACTCATTCATCCTAACGTGAGGCTACATCCGACTAAAACCACGCCTACACGTGACACCGGTAAGCATTAAAGTGTGAACCTTGCAAGCTCTAGGAACCAGTATACAACATGAACACCTCTCTTGTCAGCAATCCCAGGCAATTCCCCATTTCTAACCTGGAACATACAACCTCCCCAACTACCCATAACAGGAATAAAATTGCCCACCACACACAAGGAAGCTATAACGTTGGCCTACTCAGAGACCAACCCAGTGATTCTAGATACTGTCAAGGTCAAGAGACCCTACACAACTCTTTGGCTCCCCTAATTCGACGCATACATCACCTCATCCTTTCTTATCTCTCTACCCCTCGACAGTGCTGCTATGAGGAATCCAAATTTTGAGGGTGACAATCCCACTATTTTGAGACCATCCTATATATACTCCGACTTAATGGGGAGTGGCACATCTTGCTCTCCACTGATGATTGTCCCTAGTCTTGAAAGTTCCTTGACTGAACCTCTAGACCACTCCCCAAATACAGTTAGTGTAATTCAAAGACAACGACTCATCAATGTAAACCGCTTGGGGGCTTATGTATGATTTATGTGAAACGAAGTTCGCGATAGGTATTTATTAGCCAGTGAGTGTCTTTCAAAATTACTTTCCCGGGGTAAAATGTACACAACATACCAGATAGGATGATGATCTCAGTACAATGCACCCTACAAAAGAACAACTGGAAAAATTTCTAAACTACGTTAAAAAACACTACTACTTTCAAACTTCACAGATCAGTACAACAAGTTTGAAATATGGTTCAGGAAGAATGAATAAACTTGTTTGTCCGAAAGCTGGAGTAAGCTTTGTGAGCATGACGTAGCAACCGGCACTACAGACTGCCTCGTCCTCGATCACAAAGAGCCTGAAACGAACGAAACGTTCTGATCAGCAATCATGGGTGGATCAATGTCATCGCCGTCACTATCAATGCTTTTTGGTTAGTAACTCGACCTTCCCTCTTTTCTTGATATTAGGCTCATGAGGGTTTAGTCTAAGGTGAAGCATATCTTACATGATGCTCCATGTTTCACATCCTGATGAAGAACATTATTTCTATAAGCGCCGTTTTGCAAGCTTATCAGGCGGTCACAAATTATAGACTATGAGCAAGGCGTCAATCTAATGCTTTGAATGAATTCAGCATAAATTGTGGGTTACCAAACGAATTAAAAGCAATAATAAGGGTGTAATGCAAGATAAATGTTTACGAAAGTAGGCGAAAAAGTGTAGGAATATGATAGTTATAAAAAGAGCAGTGAGTGATAGAATAAAAATAGTGGTAAGTCAACACAGTGTCCGTGAAAGTAGAAAGCTGATGAAAAAACAGACAACAAAGAACTCATATTAACCTGATGTTGACACTACTTTGTGCTATCCTGACCAGCTAATGGGTTACAAACTCCATAGATGCAAGACCACTGGTAGTAGACAGGAGATTATGCTGTCCTCTTGTCAAATCTTGAGGATAGTAGTGGGTGTCTTTTGCGACCGACTATGGTTGAGCGGTATCGATAGGCCCAGTGAGTTGTCCGTTCACTTCAATTAAAGATTAAGGAGGGAAATATATTTGCTATTTAAGGACGTGAACATTAGTAATGGTAGTCACCAAATGTATATGCTCCACGCCTCATCATCCGATTTGTCTATCTAATACAACTACGAAGAACAAGAGTAATGGGAACTAAACCTATGGTCGGACATGGTTTAGACATGTAGGGGGCCTATGATGTCTGAGTGGGATGCAGATGTGTTACGTGCACTGGATTGGTGTAAGTGAAGACTTCAGTAAGTCTTACGAGCTTATGTTATCCATCTGCTATGTGTATTTCAGAGGGAAGACTGTTCCATATTAATGTATACCTGATGAGGAAGACGGTTTCCCGAGTTTTTGATCTATATTTTCCAACTTTGACCGTAGACACTTTGTCTCGAAGGTCGTATTCATGTGAGCCTTAGGCTATAATCATATTACATATGGAGTGAATAAGGTTTATGAGGAGTTTGAAGTAGATAATCATATTTGACCTAGGCATTCTTTTCCATAGGGGTTTTAAGTCCTAAGATATGGGATTGGAAACTGTAGTCAGCAAATCGGATAGACTTAAGTTAGAAAATAAGAACAAACAGTATTCAACGATAGGTTCCATGCATGTCTTGTAAACAATGACTCTAGGATCGTTTTGAAATGTTACGAAGAATAAATACCAGCGATCTCCACATTTTAGATGCTTTGGTTGAGATATGTTCAATAAAGTTAAGACTGTGTGAGTAATGTACTCCTAGGTCAGTTACTGACATGAGTTTTGGCGGTAAGTTCTCGTTAAGTGTTAGTTTTATTCTGGCAGATGTGTCTCCAGTACATAGCCAGCCGCATTTCTCTGAGTAAAGTTCTAGGCTTCAGCGCATTCACCAGTTATCTACCTTTTGGAGTTCACGTTTGATTGTTCGCATAGTACTACGTACGTCGTAAATGTCACTTTTATAGATTATGTTCAAGTCATCAACGTATAGTTAGGTCTCACCTGCGTTAAATCACTTGCATATATTGTTGATTCAAGCTGTAAAATGCAATGGACCTAAGACACTAATCTGCACGACAACACTGGTTATTGGTAGAGGTGTAGACGTTGTAGATTTAATTTTGGTTATTTGGTATCTGTTCATAAGAAAAGACTTGATTCATTGCAATAGGGGTTTTGTAATACCGAGTGACTGAAGTCTGTTGATTAGTAGGTTATATGGTATCTTGTCAAAAGCCTTCTTAGTTTCGAAATACAGCATCATCACTAGTTCTTTTTGGTTACGTATGCGAGTAACCTCGTTATATAAGTCTATCAGGCATGTACTGCAGGACCTTGTTCTAACGAAGTCATGTTATTACGGGTCTATTAGATCTTCCTCAAGTAGGTGATTAGATAGTTCATTTTGTATCAGTTTTTCCATCATGCGTAATATAACCGGGGTGATATTTATAGGTCTGCAGTTTTCGACCAGGTTTCTTGACCCTGATTTGTGTTTGGAGACAACATATGTTACCTTCCAGGTTTCGGAATATATACCTGCTTTAAAGATAATGTGTATATTTTAAGTAATAGCGATTATATGTCCTGTCCCGAGATTTTATAAGAAATCAATGGGATGCCATCGGCACCAAAACTCACATTCGGCTTGAAGGTTTTTGTGGTGGAGAGTATATTACTAATATCAAAGTTAATGGTACTAAGATCATTTTTGCTGATGCTTTTTATGTTAATATCTCGGGCATGGAATGCATCCCCATTACCAGAAAGCAACTCACTTAGCAGTTCACAAATGACAACTTGGTCATAATACGTCACGCCATTGTACAGTATGGAGTGAATATTGTGATTTACACTCTTTCTTATGCACTTTTCGAAGAGGCAACATAAATTTTGGAATTTAGATGTGGTAGTGAGCGCAGTAAGTTCATCTGTTTGTTTTTGTTTGTTATACTGGCTTTGCACCCCCTCAGGTACAGAGTATATTCGATAAAGGGCACTGAAGTCTACCGATATGCAATACATCCATTTTAGTTTTTGCGGCTTAGACCTAGTTTTTTTATTGATACATGAGGTAATGGTTTTAAAAGCAACGTTAAAGGGGATAGTAGTGTCTTGTGCAGATTTGACGGTAGTAGTGAGTATTTCCAATGTTTCTGAGAGTTTAACACTGGCAAAGAAACTGCTCAGGTCAGAGTACTTTGTTAGAAATCGAAATTTCTCCAAGTCAGGGTTTGTATAGTGTCTATATTGGGAACGTGTATTCATTGTCTCTAATTTGTTCTACTTAGCAGGAATGGAAAGGATGAAGAGGACTATTTTGTGATCGCTGTTGTGAAAGTTTTCGCCAACAACTACTGATTTGGGTGTGGCATTGTAATAGAATTTCAAGTCAAGAATGTTGTGATTCCATGTAGTCATGTATACATGATGCTACCAACCGTATATGTCTAAGGAACTGAGTATGATTTCAAAGCACAATGGGCTTCCAGTTGATGGTGAGAAATCCCCACAAACAATTTTGAGGGCGAAATCAATCGAGGCAGCCTCAGGAAATGACTCGCTTATAGTAGTGTCAGGCGATGAAACCTATCGTTGAATACTGTTTGTTCTTATTTTCTAACTTAAGTCTATCCGATTTGCTGACTACAGTTTCCAATCCCATATCTTAGGACTTAAAACCCCTATGGAAAAGAATGCCTAGGTCAAATATGATTATCTACTTCAAACTCCTCATAAACCTTATTCACTCCATATGTAATATGATTATAGCCTAAGGCTCACATGAATACGACCTTCGAGACAAAGTGTCTACGGTCAAAGTTGGAAAATATAGATCAAAAACTCGGGAAACCGTCTTCCTCATCAGGTATACATTAATATGGAACAGTCTTCCCTCTGAAATACACATAGCAGATGGATAACATAAGCTCGTAAGACTTACTGAAGTCTTCACTTACACCAATCCAGTGCACGTAACACATCTGCATCCCACTCAGACATCATAGGCCCCCTACATGTCTAAACCATGTCCGACCATAGGTTTAGTTCCCATTACTCTTGTTCTTCGTAGTTGTATTAGATAGACAAATCGGATGATGAGGCGTGGAGCATATACATTTGGTGACTACCATTACTAATGTTCACGTCCTTAAATAGCAAATATATTTCCCTCCTTAATCTTTAATTGAAGTGAACGGACAACTCACTGGGCCTATCGATACCGCTCAACCATAGTCGGTCGCAAAAGACACCCACTACTATCCTCAAGATTTGACAAGAGGACAGCATAATCTCCTGTCTACTACCAGTGGTCTTGCATCTATGGAGTTTGTAACCCATTAGCTGGTCAGGATAGCACAAAGTAGTGTCAACATCAGGTTAATATGAGTTCTTTGTTGTCTGTTTTTTCATCAGCTTTCTACTTTCACGGACACTGTGTTGACTTACCACTATTTTTATTCTATCACTCACTGCTCTTTTTATAACTATCATATTCCTACACTTTTTCGCCTACTTTCGTAAACATTTATCTTGCATTACACCCTTATTATTGCTTTTAATTCGTTTGGTAACCCACAATTTATGCTGAATTCATTCAAAGCATTAGATTGACGCCTTGCTCATAGTCTATAATTTGTGACCGCCTGATAAGCTTGCAAAACGGCGCTTATAGAAATAATGTTCTTCATCAGGATGTGAAACATGGAGCATCATGTAAGATATGCTTCACCTTAGACTAAACCCTCATGAGCCTAATATCAAGAAAAGAGGGAAGGTCGAGTTACTAACCAAAAAGCATTGATAGTGACGGCGATGACATTGATCCACCCATGATTGCTGATCAGAACGTTTCGTTCGTTTCAGGCTCTTTGTGATCGAGGACGAGGCAGTCTGTAGTGCCGGTTGCTACGTCATGCTCACAAAGCTTACTCCAGCTTTCGGACAAACAAGTTTATTCATTCTTCCTGAACCATATTTCAAACTTGTTGTACTGATCTGTGAAGTTTGAAAGTAGTAGTGTTTTTTAACGTAGTTTAGAAATTTTTCCAGTTGTTCTTTTGTAGGGTGCATTGTACTGAGATCATCATCCTATCTGGTATGTTGTGTACATTTTACCCCGGGAAAGTAATTTTGAAAGACACTCACTGGCTAATAAATACCTATCGCGAACTTCGTTTCACATAAATCATACATAAGCCCCCAAGCGGTTTACATTGATGAGTCGTTGTCTTTGAATTACACTAACTGTATTTGGGGAGTGGTTTAGAGGTTCAGTCAAGGAACTTTCAAGACTAGGGACAATCATCAGTGGAGAGCAAGATGTGCCACTCCCCATTAAGTCGGAGTATATATAGGATGGTCTCAAAATAGTGGGATTGTCACCCTCAAAATTTGGATTCCTCATAGCAGCACTGTCGAGGGGTAGAGAGATAAGAAAGGATGAGGTGATGTATGCGTCGAATTAGGGGAGCCAAAGAGTTGTGTAGGGTCTCTTGACCTTGACAGTATCTAGAATCACTGGGTTGGTCTCTGAGTAGGCCAACGTTATAGCTTCCTTGTGTGTGGTGGGCAATTTTATTCCTGTTATGGGTAGTTGGGGAGGTTGTATGTTCCAGGTTAGAAATGGGGAATTGCCTGGGATTGCTGACAAGAGAGGTGTTCATGTTGTATACTGGTTCCTAGAGCTTGCAAGGTTCACACTTTAATGCTTACCGGTGTCACGTGTAGGCGTGGTTTTAGTCGGATGTAGCCTCACGTTAGGATGAATGAGTACTGCCAGTCCCCTATGTTTGTTGTAGGGCATTCTATTGCTGTGGGCAGGTGCATGTTGTGTGTTCAGGGTACTGGAGTACTCTTGGCCATAGCTCTTAGAGTAACTCCTGGGAAGATTATTTTTTAGGCTTTTTGGGGTTTTTTGTCGGAGCCTCTAGGGCAATGCCAGGGCACCATAGCGGCATAAGTGGATTGGCATTCGGGATAAGTTGATTGTTTGGACTTAGGATGAATGGTTGCAGCTGCTTTATGTGCAGTCTTGTTCTTAGTGCTAGTAGAAACATGTGATGTGACTCTGTTTTGAGGAGGGGTAGGGAATGGTGTTTTAGGGTTTGTGCGGTGGCCAACGTTGCAACTGTTGCTAGTACTCAGGCTGCGTTGATTGATCTGCAGTTCATTGAAGATCCGAACTACCACTGAAGAAATTATTGTAGTTTATGTTAAAATTGTTAGGGTCGATATGGTTGCATACAAATTTGTTGCAAGTGTTTATCGGGTGGTCACCTTGTGCATAGTCTGGGTGAGTAGTCCAAATCTATCTCATTGGGTTGACTATTGCAGGAAGACTTACATGCACTCCATGGGCCACTACATAGGATGGCCGATTGTACATTTGATGAGTGTTTGGGTTCAGCCACACTGTCTAAAAAGTGCTTACGTGGAAGTCATATAATTGTCTATATTGAGTTGTCCTATCATGATATCCATCGTTCTGAGAAACGGTGCGCAACCGTCTCCGCCGTAATAGACGTGATGGAAGTAGCTTCGGGTCATCTGGTGAAACGATCGATGCACGTGAGCATGTGATCATACCCATGCGATGGTGTCAACGGTCCCACAATGTCTATATGAAAGTGATCGAAATGAGCATCAGGCGCAGCGAACAGGTCAATGGGCGCAGCTACATACCTGTGCACTTTTGATCGTTAACATTGTAGGCATTGCTTTACCAACATACGGAAATCTTTATTCATGGACGGCCAGACGTATCATGCAGCGATGAGGTGTAATGCGGCTTCGATACCTAGACGAGACAGTTCATACATGGATTGCAGACGGGACGAGGATAAGCAGAGGATACGATTGTTCGGGGAAGATCAGTAGAAGTTTCGTGCCTATATGTAACCCTCGTGCTATTGATAGAAGAAACCAGAGAAGTAGTGAATAGGTCTTTATTTCGATCTTCGCGCAGTCACAGTGGAGCGTGGGATTATCTGTTCAGACAAACAAAGGCTCTCAACATTCCATATAAGATAGTAGGGAATATAACGCTTACAAAAGGTAAGGAAGTGAATGAATACTTGAACAATACTGTTTTAGCATATGCTTGGTTGTTTGGGGTCAACTCTTAACCAACCAACCTGAGCTGTTACAGAAGTACCACACAGGATAGAACCTGAGCTAATAGCTGGGGGTGATTCCCGGCACTGAAGCGATGTAGAATGTTGTGCTTCTGTACAGGAGGAATCGCCTGCTTGTGCGGCAGCCATAACAAGGAGATCAAGCACAGGCAAAATAACTGCATTCACTTGGATACGTGACAGAGCACCAGCAACATAGTTCGACTCGCCTTTAACGTGGCGAAGGTCTGTCGTGAACCGGGAGAGATAATCAAGATGTCTGCACTCTCGTGGTGAGTAGCAGTCAGACTTGGCATGCATAGCATACTTTAAAGGTTTATGGTCGGTGGATAAGATGCAATCGCGACCTTTTACTGCATGCCAGAAACGTTTGATGGCACAGTAGGCTGCTAGCAGTTCTCGACCCAAAGTTCTACATCTCGTCTCCGCGGGAGTGAGGCATTGTGAGAAAAATTCGAGAGGTTGCTAACATCCGGAGATGTTCTGTTGCATAACGGCTCCTATGGCAAAATCCGATGCATCAACCGCTTTATTTGACAAAACATATCATTCCCTTGCCACATTTATAGTTATTGGCCTTGTGTATGAATGCAGTTGGAGAGTTTCCAATCAATGAGATACGGAAATCCAGCATTATCGAAGGTTCTAATGTTTATGTATCTACTACCAGATCGGGGAAAAACTAATAACGAAATAATATTTCTATTTGTTTATTAAACAGATATCTAGATTATAAACTGTATGAAGTGTTCCTATCATGGAAATGATGCTTCTGATCATATTGTTCAAATCCGTTTGGTCCAACTTTTATCAAAGATAGGATTGGTGTGAGAAACTACAGTAATGTTGATAAGCTACGTATCACATGTTACTTCAACTATATCCCAAACACTGGTTACTTTGTCCTATGTTTAATTAGTCAGACTTAATCTATTGGTTATTAATTTTTACAGACAGATAACACGTACAGATATATACATACAGACAAGATCGTTTGGTAATAAAACGATAGGTAGAAGTGGACAAAGTATACAGTGTGATGTTATTCGTCTCTGTTTATTACTTCTGTGATGATCGCAAACATACATACATGCATATAAACACTAATGGTGTACTTGAAGCAGTCAATTATTCTGAGTGTTTGTTCATCTATACCCTACGTGGTTAACTTTTTGTTTATATTTTGCACAAATAAAAATTTGGCAGGGATGTGCTTTTAATAACCCGTCGTTTTACGCGGAAGAGCAATACAAATTCTTATTCGAAGTGAGAAACACTTCAATTGTAGGATGTTTTATGCAGGAAGCTATTGTAGCTGTAAATAAATCCCCAAAATCAATAGCTCTGTAAGTGTTCGACATTGGATGCTGACCACATTGGTTTTAATGAAATCATTTAGCTGAAGGCGCTCAGTAATATATCCGCACCGGATAACATTTTGCAACGGCGTGCACAACATCTCCTGCGATCATGAGCTAAATTAGATCAGTCAGTCCTCGATATATTGATAACCCATCAAATATATCTTCCAACCTCTTCGCTTCTGACTTTTGTTTTTATTGAGTGGGCGCGGTTCAACTATAGAAGGTGTTACTGGCAAATTGTTTTCAAACTAAAATACCTGTGGTATCTTCAAAGACATTAGTGATTCACTATCGATAAACCTTATAGCTTATTCTAATCCGTTTACGTTTGACTAAGAAAATTTGAATCGAACTTCATAGCGCGGAGAGTAGCAAACGACTACTATGTAGTGAACATGTAAGATTAAGTAACTTTTATTAATCATTGTGATTTGTAATAGTGCGAAGACGCACTGTTGCTTTGAAAGTCAAAAGAGAAGATGCGGATACTATAAACTCAGTTTTAACATTTCAGTAGTTTTCAGTACGACGATAGAGACGAGATCCCAGACATAAGATTGAGTCGGTGTTTTCTTTCCGAAAGTTTCCAGTCAATCAATCTATTGCAGGCAAAAGAAATAGATAGATAAGATATATTGGTCGGTTGATGAGATGATAGAGAATATTTTTGTCTCAGGAGGATGATTTTCTTGCGGATGAGTTTTGTCAGTTATATGACTTAATGCTGAATGTCACTGCAAGTCACGGAAAAAGTTATCCACGTTAGCTTAACATTTGTATTAGTAAGGCTATTCCGTTGGTGATTATGTATCATAGTTTTCAGCCTAGACAGATCATAATACTGACATTAATGGTTTTTCAGCAATTATCTAATTCCCTTTCATAGAGATCCTATTCTGATATTAATCCTAGAACTGCTACTATTTCAGTCCAGTTTTTTCCAATCATCCACATTGCACTTCCATTTTTTTATTACTGCCGTACTTGCTTAGTAATTCAATAACATTTAAATTCTAGTTCACACTTAATTTGTTTCTTCTCGGTCACAGAGTATGAAGATAGAGACTATATAAATTCAATACATCTCCATCCGCGATTGCCTACATATTTTTTTGGAAGGTAAGTGGTAATTTTCCTACCAATTTTATCCCTCATTTTTTAACTTCTGGATAATAAGCTTTAGAGAATGTGTCAGGCTTGCCCAGTCGTAGTCCCTGATAGCACTTCGCTCCACGCCGAAAATAGTTTTAGAGTATAATCTTCTGGAAATAAATATTTCTTAGGAGCTTTCACTGTCTAATTAGTACCCGCTCATTTGTTTTTATTTACATATTGTCAATTCGTTATTAGCTCAGTATTCAATTATAAGGTCATATGAGATGGAGGTAGTGGCGGCTGCCTGCTGCGTTTGTGGTAAAGAAATTTCACAGGATCAGGCTTTATACTGGTACAGTTACCGAAAGTTCATCTACTTCAGTTAGCCCTCAATGTAAAGCATTATTTTACTGCAGTGACAAGTGCAGGACTGCGGATTGGATATCTCCGAACAATCCAGATCACAGTCATCAGCAGTGGTGTAGCAAAATGAAAGATTTTATGAATTTTGAACCCGTTCTTCAGAAACTGCCTTTTACCTTTGCTCCAAGTAAGTTAAACAATTTGTAACTAATACCATTAGTAACTACTGCTGCAGATTTTACACGGTTTAAATTGGATGAAATTCTCTCGCATTTCGGCGTAAATCGCCAAGGCCTCTGGAAATATGAGTTTTGTTCTGATTCACATCACTTCCAGATTTCTCCAGGTAATTTCTACTATGGATCTAAATAAATCATGTTATTTCCAACTATAAATATCTTACCTCCTGGTGTACTTTTCATCTAGTGCTCTCATTGTGATGTTTGCTGGTGTATTAACCTGGAAACCCCCATCATTTTCCGGGAGCATGGTTTCCTTGCTGGATATTTGCCGCAATAGTAGGGAAATCGGGTTCCTAAGTCTGCATCAGTTCGAAAAGCTTGACGGATCAATTTGTCTGAGTCAGGGCACATAGACTCTAATACAAACTTGTACATTAGCTACAACTAATTCTGTTACTTTTCATTAACGTTTCTGAAACCACTCCATAGTTTTCGAAATTATTTAATTGTCAGCATGTCCATTCATGGCGATAGTTTTGTCAGCTTACAGTCGCTTCGTTCTTAATTTTTTGTAAGAAATATTTTTGATGAGACTATTGTTCATGGATGAACCAGTGAGGTATAAAATAACAGATCTCGGATCTTAGCGCGAAATTCACTCATCCATTTGGCTAAATAGCGTTTCGGCATTATTGCTGATGTCAGTTCGTAATGAAAACCCTAAATCTAATTCCTAACATTAACCACCAACTGTGAATCACAATTCTAGCTCTTCAAATTGGTTTATAACCCCTATTTGGTCCTATTTATTAAGTGGACACTCTCAGGGTCACTTTAGCGTCGCTCAGAAGTCGTTCATAAATTGTAGTCTCACAATATTCTTGTTTCTTATCTGTTGTTTAGAAAAACGTAGTTTAGTCGGACAAAACACTTGTTGCTAGTTACAACGTAATACTTCCAGATTATGAGTCACACAAGGCCTCTACACATAAGGATTCCAACAAAGAGAATTTCCATCCAAACCAGTGATTCCACTTTTTAAAACAATGGTACATATCATACTCCACTTTCTTATTAATCGTTGAATTTTAGGTGGTGATCTCCCACTTTTCTCAGATTTATGGACTACTACCACCATTGATTCCGAAAAACTCGCACCGGTCACTCTGTCCTCGTCTCCATCATATGAGGATGCTCTAGTCCGGGCATTCGTGTCTCCATCACTCGCTGTAATTATGAGTTTGTCTCCATTATATGACTCTCCTGCTCCAGATCTTCAAGAACCAAGCTTGGTGAATATCAATTTGCGTGATTGGCTTGACTACTACAAGTGGAGAGGCCTTTGCTCTCCGGATGAAGAAAGTATTTCTAATCCTCTGGCCTTGCTACTTCACTGGCCTCTTACTCTTTATCATATTGTTGCTCACAAGCTTCCACAAATAAGTGAGTTTTCTTATCAAGTTGCCAGTTTTGTGCTACTTTTTTGTGTAGTCATATCTCTTTCCATTAACCAATTGCTCTAAAATGGCAATGACATAATGAAGTACAGTAAGTCGTGCCATATCACTGACTGGTTATATTTTTCCAAGCCTAGACGAATCTGCTTCTCAAATTCAAACATTCTTTTATGGTGCTGTGGATTTTTGTTTCAGTAATTCATAAAGTCAGTGTTTCTTCCTGTTAAGAAGCCACTAGACAGGGTGATTTTTAGTAGCTTTTTCCCTACATTAATCGGATTGACTGATTAATGTAGCGCCTAGGGTACTAACTTTCATAAACATTTGACGCATAATTGGAGCTTGAGACAGGAACTCCGAAAAAATCAATCGGGTTTTAACTCGATCTACCAAATATATACTCTTCACCAGTCTCTGGAATACATACTGACGTCCTATATATCCGTATTTCCCCATTTAATTTCGCCGTCCAACCCAGTCAATGGGTCCTTTTTTCGGTTGTATATATCTTTGAAAAGCGCACCAAAAAATCAAATAAACCTTCTAAATTTCTCAATACTGTTAGAGATTAAGACCACATCCGAAGTTGTCTTGTTCCCTAGTTTGTCTTTAATTTATTTCGTAGACGTGCTTTTGGAGATAACAACATCTGGCTTTCCATGATTTTATTCATAAACCTCTGGTACGGCCGAAAGTGGGGAGAGTTCGCTCTCCCTCTCTAAACGCTCTCACATGGCCACGCATATATAGACTCTGCCAGGGAAGTCCTACCCACTGCCTTCTCGTGGCCAGGGTGTTGTTTACAAAATTGAGAGGATGAAAAGCGAATGTCCGGCACTGTAACCGGGTTGGTGGATACGGAGGGTCCACCTAGGGCAGTTGGAAAACCCTGATTCCAAACCAATGGTGCACATCGGCTCCAGTATGCTGATGGAACAAATGGCATATGAATCAATCGTTGGTCACCGGCTACCATGAGACTGCATCTCCTCACGATGCTCCGCTGCCTTGTGGATCAGACCTTTAGGCCAAAGGCTACGGGTGTGGCCCATCTATGAAAACCACCTGCTTCGGTTTGGGTACTTGGGCAGTATCACAGTCCTCACACAAATCGAATGAGATTTGTGTGGTACATATTTATCTGGTGCTTCCTTGTACCAATATTTATGTCTTTAAATAAAAAATATTCGGTAAAAACACTAATATGATGGAGTCATAGATTCCTTAAGCGATAATGCAGGTGTCCGGTTTTTGTCAAGCCTCCTACAAGCAGAGAATGTTTCTTTGGTAACTGACGGGATGTGTGTATGAATCTCAAATTTTATTTTTACTTTCTCCATTTTTTATCATTTGTAGCCCATGAGTTCTTTTCATTTACTCATCAAAGGGGCAGACCAAAATACGATGGCAGTCCATAAGCTTACTAGTCGTCACACAAAGTTGTGTAAGTAGACACAAATATCTGATTTTAAATCTGCGAGACGACTGTAATAAGTTGTTGGGGACTATGTGACATGCCTAAAAAGTAAACAGTGGGGAATATGCGTTCGTACTTCCTTATCCTTCTTCAGGTTTCATCTTTGTATTACCCTTTGCTTAACTTCATTTGTTCTGCTTATTTGTCTCAATATTGACTTTCAACCCGTTACTTTTCCTATCATTAATTCCCCATGTCCCAATCTCATCTCTGTGTTGTAGCAGCTTGATAGTTTCGGCTGATCCAACTGGTTTTATGTTGACTATGACGGATCAAACTCGCAGTCCTAATCTGAAGTTTCACAACGCTGAGTCATGTTTTCTACGTCGTTAAACGTGTCTGTTCGTCAAAAGGCTTTCTAACACTCTTTCGCAAATATATGTTCAACTTGAAATGTTTTACAGTATAAGCTGATAACTCGTCAAAAATAAGCAATGCCTTCTCTGTGTGTTAGGAGGAATATCCAACATCTTTTGTAATTTTACATAATGGTTGTACTTTTTACTGTAAACTTATAAGTGATTTATTGATGTGCTTTCATGTCCTTTTTCGTTCTTTTTTTTCTTAATAGATCCCTTCTGTATTCCAAAAATTTTAATAAATCGGAAACTTATCATACATGTGATTGGAGTTGAAAAAGAACTCTCCCTTTTGCCAGTATTCAAAGTATGCTGGAGTAATCATTCCATAATGTTAATTATAATATTAGTCTTAACTTGATACGTAGATGTAACAGTTCCCTCAGTTTATTTCCCTAAAGTTGTATTATTTCATCAGCGATTAATAAACAAGCGTTTTACTCTAATACCATTTAAAATACAGTGTTTTAGGTTGTCATTTGCAAAGTAATTTGCTCATTGAACACGCGTTTATGTACTCGACTTTTGGCCATATGGTACATGTTCAATCGTAGTTAATTAGATAGATGATTTTTTCAAGTGGATAAACAATGAGTATAGAAGACGACTTCATTTTATTTTGTCGTTATTTCTTAAATTAAAATTGCCTTTTATGTCTAAAAAGATCCTATTACGGATCGTCTTTTTTGTAGTTTCATAGCTTTGGACACATTACGCTTGCAGATCTTCATATAAATAAAGAGTCTGAAAATTAAGTATTAACCGAACGAACAAACATTTACGACATCAGATACAAGTAAACAATATTATTTTCAACTAGATCTTTATCAGTCTTTACTCTAATATTCAATAATATTAATCTGCTTGTATAGAAATATTAGACCAATCATAGCAGTCATTGAGTTAATAATAACAAAGAAGTGGATCATATCACTAAGTACAATAAGTGGGTCGTCAAGCCCTATCCGCCCAAGAAAATAATGTTTTTGCAAATTTCTTATAAATACAGGCACTAAAGTTGCTAGCTCAAATCCCTATGGCTCCTACTACATGTAGGTCAGTCAACTACAACGTGGGACCAGGCACATGTACGCATCGGTTCAAGTTGCCACACCTCATTAGCACAACAAGATGAGTACCATATTCATAGAAGTAGTTACTTCAATGGTATTGATACATAAAAGAAAGATTTCATATAATGAAATGATACAGGGAGAAAGAAAGGTATAAAGTAATTTTAATCTCACCGTTTAAAGGCAGGCATGTAGGAGACAAAATCGAACACCATAAAAAGAAGCAGAAGGCACTACTTTGAATGATATAATTTTTAAGCCTTGAATGCCTAATCTTATTACCATTAATACTGTTACCAATTCTACTACTATGGAATGTGTCTTGACAGTTTCATCTTGCTGTGCAAAAGTGTGGTAACTTAAACAGATGTATACATTTTCCAGGTTTAACAGTGTGGCTGGCTGATCGCTGTCGACCAAACGTGATAGAATGAAGTTGTGCATTGTTTTTGTTTATGCTCTTTCCCAACAACGAAGGGAGGTGTTCACAAACTCATTGGCCAAGTTGCCTTGTTGTTTGCTCGACATAACCTTCACAAGAGCGGCTAAATTTGTAAATACCTATTGATGTGACAAAACTAGGTGACCTATCCTCAAAAGGTTTAGAAACATTTGTACTGACACCGCAGAGAACGAAGCACCACTAAAGGAGCTTACATTAGTTGCAAGTTTTTTCTTATCATTAAATAAATCATAAAAATGCCATTCTTACCACATTTGAGCAAATCATACTTTTTAAAACAGGAACTGGATCATTTGTTCAAATCACAACTCCGAATTTGTATCTACTTCATCGGTAGACATTTTGATGCTGCAACGGATAGAATTGTTTATCATCTTTCGTCACGATTGTCCGTAAGTGTTTGGAGTGGATTATATCATGAATTTTTGCATACTCAAAAATCAAATGAACTGGCTGATTTGATTATTGGTAAGTAATGTATGTAAAGCAGAGGTGAACTTATTTTGCAAATTGAATATTTCTAACGACATTTCTAAGGGTGGAGGCTATTAGAATTGTTTATTTCTCGAGTATCTCAGTCCATTGTAAGTTTTGATTGTAGTTGAAAATACCACGTTTTTAATCTTAAACTACCCTATAAATAATATTAAGAACCGACTGTTATCTAGATATCTTTAATCTATGCATTAATAAATGGATATTTATTCCATTCTAAATTATTCGGTAACTTTTCAAATATTTTTATCTTCCTTCAATTTCCACAAGTAAGGTACTTATGACTTAAATAATGTATTCGTGCTTTAATAATTGGTCAGAATTTGTGTATTTAAACTGTTAAGCAATCAAATCGATTCTATGGTGTCCTGCAGTAAAGTTATGTATGTTTTCTGACTCATACCTATCTTGAGAAATAACGTAAAATATTTATTTTGAACTGTCTATTTTTAAGACTTCATTCGATACCTTAAATTTGTTCGTATTACTTAAGTTCCAATACAAACGGTTAGAAAATACTCTGATAAGTTTAAATGGATTTAAAAAATAATCTATCACAACAATTGAATACAGCGTCGTGTAACCATTTATAAGTCACTTGCTATATGAATTTAGATAAAACTTCCTGTCCAGTCCTCAGCACAAATCAATGATAATTACTACTGGAAAAATTGCTCTTGCTTTAACGCTCATTCAAAGAAATCATAGTCACAATCATTTGATAACATGCGTCACGCATCAAAATTGACACAACCTACTGTGTAGACACAATTTTGTGTGGAAGTAAACGGGATCGTATCTTTTGTTCTAACCAAAACGTTTCTTACAGTGTTAGTTGTCTTATAGAAAGCTTTAATTTTGTACACTTCCAATATCGGTTGTAACTCTTCTGTCGTACCTTATCGGTAAGGTAAAACCATAATACCAATCCAATATTTCATTATGATTGTTACTTACAGATGGACAGTTTTGTTTTAAATAATATTCTTAGGAAAATTATTGAAACGTAGGATGTTTATTATATTCACTTTTTCTTTTCATTTGTCTTCTGAAGTAATGATCCTGGTTGCTCTCCTGAGTCAGTCAGTCAGTCAGCTACATGTATAGGGATCGGTCCGAGTTACCACACCTCATTAGCACAACAAGATGAACACCATATCCATAGAAGTAGTTACTTCTGAAGAGATTCAGGGTTAGGGAAATTTTCGCACTGAATGGATGTACAGAGTTAAAATCAATATACTGATTTAAATGTATCAGCTTTTGGTATATGGCTAGATTGAGACTATGCTTGGATTCAACACATTTTACCTTCAAAGGGACCTAATATAGACAAACGAATGGAATAGCTATGGAATCCCCAGTATTCCCAGTTGTTTAAAATTTATTCATGTCCCACATTGAGTCGTTTATTCTCGCTAGCACCATCAGGCCACACATCTGGCTGATATGTAGATGACACATTTATCATCATTAAAAAAACTCTTCTTAGAAGTTTCTACAGAGTAGATTGTGTTGATTTTCATACAGTCTATATTAGAGAGTCCTCCCGAGGGGGGTCTTGACTAGTGCCAGGAAACACTTAAGTTACACAAAGAAACCTAATAATCCCGTATAATTGGAAAATTCACAGATAAAATCAGCAATAGCAGTACATGCTATTTTCAATAATCACCAAATTGATATTAAAAATATCGAAATTTTTCAGAAAGGCTTTTCCAACTATAAGGAGAAGCGAGTAGTCGAAGCGTTTCACATTATGCTAAACCCCTCTGTCCCCACTAGGAAAGAAGACCTGAATATTCATCCAACTCAGACTATTTATCCAAACAACCACATGTAACCTTATTTATTTCCCACACAATCTACACATAGGACAGATAACGGGGGCCGTCTACTGCAACTGTGCACAGACTACAACCTGTTTCTGGCTAGCACCAACTTCCGGCACAGTCATCGCCGGTGTGCCGCCTGGCGTTCTCCCTCTGCGTCTCAAGCCTGGACTCAGATTGATCACATCGCGATCAGCTATCGCTGGCGTGGTTGTGTACAAGACTTCCGCTCCTTTTGGGGTACCTATTTGGACTTTGATCATGCCCTGGTCTGCGCCAATCTTACCTTACTTTTCAGTGGCCGAAGAATTGACCGTCATCGACGGATTGATGTTAGTGAATCGGCTGCAACTTCTGTTGCAAGTAAGTATCGACCCGAGCTAGCTTCTAGGCTAACTACCATCCCACCGAAAAGTATATATGAGATTTGGTTGCAACTGCATGACGCCATGAAAATGGCGAGTAAAGCCACTTGCGGCTTCGCGAAACGTCTTGCTTATAAGCACTCTGTTTCTTCAGGCTCCTTACAACTGATCGAAGCCCGTCAGTCTACTCCGGGTGACCGTGAGTTTGACCACAAACGAAGGCTGTTGCGTAGTGAAATTGGGCAAAGCTTGCGTGTAAGGACCGAGAAGCCTGGTGGTCGGAGCGTGCTAATGAGATGGAAGCAGCAGCTGCATCTGGTAACTGCCGGAAGCTCTTCCAACTCATCCGAGCCACTGGCAGCAAGAAGTCTGGTGTGAGTGAAACAATCTGTGAGGATGACGGGATGCCAACCACTAACATGTATCGACGTCCTGGACGATGGGCGGAATTTCGTGAAGGGCAGTTCAACTGGCCTGCTGCTCCGGCAACATCGATCAGATTGGCCTGCCCCCCATAGCCTGTGATGACTGATTCACCTAACGAGGCAGAAGTTCGCAAAGAACTCCAACTCTTCAGACGCTACAAATCACCGGGCCCAGATGACTTACCTCCGACTCTTTTTAAAGATGGTGGTGACTTTCTGGCTAAAGAATTGACTGTGTTGTTTACAAAAGATTGGGAGCTAAAAAGTGTTCCAACATCATGGAATGAGTCGATAGTCGTTCCCATCCTTAAAAAAGATTCACGACTGTTGCTGTAACAACTATTAGGGGATTAGGTCTACCTCCGATTGCGTCCAAACTATTGGCTTGTGTCATACTTCGTAAATTGTTTAAAACCCGATTAAGACTGACTCGCGAGGAGCAGGCTGGTTTTCGTTCTGGTCGAGGATGCATTGATCATATCTTCACCCTCCGCCAAATGTTAGGACACCGTCATACTTATCACAGGCCAACAATCGTAGTGTTTCTTGATATCAGAGCTTCCTTCGATTCGTTTTACAGGACTGTTCTCTGGGACTGTCTTTTGAAGAAGGATGTGCACGAGAAGTTTATTAACATCTTAAAGGCCCTCTATACAAACACCTAAGGCAGAGTAAGGGCATACAACCACCTTTCTCCATTATTCCATTCAAGCAGTGGGGTTAGACAGGGTTGCCCAATCTCACCATTCGTCTTCAACTTTGCCATCGATGACATTCTGGAAACAGCTCTGATGGATGTAAGTAATGGCGGTGTGGATCTGCTGCCTGGAGAACGACTTCTCGACCTCGAGTATGCGGATGATATTGTCTTACTGTGCGATAATGCCCAAGACATGAAATCCGCACTTAATCAGTTGGCAATCGGTGTCCGCAGGTACAGCATGTGCTTTGCACCCTCCAAGTGCAAAGTACTTCTACAAGACTGGCAGGATTCTCATCCTGTACTCACCCTGGATGGTGAGCAGATTGAAGTAGTTGAGAGGTTCGTGTATCTAGGTAGCTACATAAGTGCTGGTGGTGGCGTGAGTGATGAGATCGATGCATGTATAATGAAAGCCAGAGCGGCTTATGCCAATCTGGGCCATCTTTGGCGCCTTCATGATGTTAGTCTGGCTGTAAAAGGTCGGATCTACAACGCGTCGGTGAGAGCAGTTCTGCTCTATGCTTGTGAAACCTGGCCTCTCCGAGTTGAGGATGTTAAACAACTCTCTGTTTTTGATCATCTTTGTCTCCGAAGGATTGCTGACATTCAGTGACGACACCATGTTAGTAATGCAGAAGTTCGGCATCGTGTGTTCGGGCGCAGAGACGATAATTCAATTGGTGTCACCATCTTGAAACACCGACTTCGGTGGCTCGGACATGTTCTACGAATGTCGTCCCAGAGAATTCCACGTCGTGCATTATTTGTAGACGCTGGGACTGGTTGGAAAAGGCGGAGAGATGGTCATTGTATGACATGGTGTCGTGGTATGGAAGGAAGCTGCAAAGGACTGGCTTCTGTTGGTCCTTCATCACTCTCTGGCTGGGGTTCTAGAGATGGTGCAACACAGTGGCTTCAGACGTTATCTCATATTGCCCCTTTTCTCTCCCCATTCTCATTGTTTTGTGTGGCGCATATATATCTGGTGCCCCCTTGTTCAAATATTTATGCGTTCAAATAAATAAATAAATATTCGGTCTTATTTTCGATTGCACAACCAGTTAAATCTTCTAAAGTTTTACAACTACGTTAACTTTTAGTTTCGAGGCTATCTGTTTTGTTTTCAGGTTTCAATGCTGGTCTCGCTGCCTATCCAACTTGGCCTCTCACGCTGTCTTCCATTGCTGTAAGTTTACACAATTTCGTTTGTCGTATTTTTATTATTGTTCCGGTCTCCGGTAGACTTGTATGAAAATACGTACTGGAATTGTGATGTTAAGTTAATAATCTGTCTTAACGGTTTCGTAAACTAGGTATTATTTATTTGTTTGAACACATAAATACTGGTACAAATGGGCACTAAACACATATGTGCCACACAATGACAATAAGAATGTGAAGAGATAGAGAATGTAAAGTGTGTATAAGAAAAAGGAGGACAATAACGAACAGAAATTAGTGTATGATAGTGAAATAATAATAATGGGAGGGGCGATTCAGTTAGCAAATATACAACCAGAAAGAATTTTTCCAGTTAAAGAAGTTACGTCCATTTTTTATGAAGAAAGTAAAAGGCTACAGCAGGATCGCCACTGGCTTCTATTCTGAGTCATATCTGATAACGTTTGAAGCCACTGTGTTGGGACGTTTCGCGAAGCCACAAGCAACTTTATTCGCCATTTTCTTGGTGTCATGCAATTGCAACCAATTCTCACCCTTACTTTTCGGTAGGATGGCAGCTAGCCTTGAACCTAGCTCTCACGTGACCGCGTGTATACAGCCATTGTCATGGATTTTTTACTCATTGCCTTGTGGTGGGGGTGTTGTTTACGAAATTAAGAAGACGAAAAGCTAATGTCCGGTACTTTAACCTGGTTGGTGGATATGATGGATCTACCTAGGGGAGTTGGTAAACCCTGATTCCAAACCAATGGTGCACATGGGGTCCAGTATCTTGAAATAACATTGCGTATGAACCAATTGTTTGTCACCGGCTACTATAGGACTGCATCTTCTTACGTTGCTCCACTGCCTTGTGGACTAGACCTTTAGGTCGAGGGCTTCGGGTGTGACCCTCTAATGAAACCACCTGCTTCGGTCTGGGCACCCGGGCAGTATCACGGCCCACACAAAAATCAAGGGAAGTGACAGTAAACTAGGTTACGTCAGTACCTAAAGATTTCAATAACGTGTTGTATGTTGAGGACTTTATATGTTTTTATCTTCATAAACTTAAATGATTTGTTTCTTTTGAAGCAAATAATCACATTAAAGTTCAACAAGCTTTGCCACACAAGCTAAACTTAAGTGAGAGTTCATATCAAGTGGTACTAATTAATTAACCGTAACAGAAAGAAATATCGTCCATTCTATAGATGACTTTTACTGTTTATAAAAGTAAGAAAATAGAGAGCCGTAATATAGTCTGTTTTAGGATATCTCCGATGATGTTTCAAGACGCTCAGTTATCCTACCATTCGTGGAGCTATAATATTTTAAAAGTTGTCAACCCACACATTACTATTCTCTCTGTTAGACTGTGTCATAAGCCAACTAACTCTTGCATCCCCCCACATGTTCCAGCATCAAAAAGCAATACCCGATAATTCTTTGAAGCATACATAAGACCTGACTAAACAATGTGGTTTTATTATGACCTCACTGACTGAGATCTGTCTCCACTATAGCCGAACTCGGACGTCAAATCATTTGGACAATAATCTTACCAAATGTAACGATGGTTGTGCAAAAACTCAAAAATTTTCACCTTGAATAATTCATCAAGTAGAGCTGTTTGCACTCAAATGTTGGACAATAATCAATCATGAACGGATTAACGTTGCTTGGCGGTCCATAAACAATGCCCTGAAGTTGAATCCTAACGAGTGAAGTGACATCGATGGTGAGCATTGATTGGATTATCAGGAAATATATCTGTAGTACTTCCCTGCGGTTTTGGTCTTATTTACCGTTTGTATATTTTGAGTTTGCTCGTTAAAAAGTACTCCATGGTCACAAAAGTGTCCGAAACAATACCCTTAGTAATCAACAACATTTTGGTTTCGTGACTAAAGTTCTACTGTGATCTGAAAAATGTCGGATGTCTGCATACTTATTGTTCAAAAATATCATCTATACCATTCGAATTTGCAGACAGCAATTTGTACTTTTTTTAGTTTTATTTTACTAGTAGCTAAGCTCTTATTACATTTAGCTTTGGTATCTAACACATTTATTGAAATAGTATTGTAATCTCCAACTCAGTGTAAACTATTTTCATTTCGTTTTGAAGGAAACTGGTGTGCCAGTGTTCTTTACAGATTCTTGCTTATACAGTTCACTATGGGGTTTCCAAGTATCAAGTTCTTTGGGTTTAGGTCCAAGTAAACCAGATGCCATTTTGTATGATGATTATGACCAAACTAATGATTCCAATCAATCATGTCTGTTTCTAAATCCATTTCGAAGCCCTATCCGTATTGAGGCTCCGGGTGTGCGGTGGAGCTGGTTCTCAAATGCCTTCATATTCTCCCCTTTTTATCCTGTAGATTATTTACAGAAACGATCAGACCTACCTCTGCGAATGGCTTCAATGAATGTATGACTAATTAACGTAGTTTTTGTTTCATTTTGTAATGGATATACCTATTTCTCTTATCTCTGTAAATATTCCATCTCCAGTCTCTCTTAACGTTTTTCCCATGTACTATTAAGTGGCAACTCCGTAAAGCTGTTGTGTGCTTCGGTTCTCACTATTTCATTTGTTGTCTGTATAGAACTTACGACCTTGTTTGTTGATAAACCATTAACAGCTAGTCAAATCACTGTGAACGTTTGGTAATTTACAGTCTGTTGTCGGCAAAAAAGCGTTCAGCATATGTTATAACGTGTGAGTGCGTGCGTTCTTACCAAATTGATATATATAAACGTGCTGATCCCCGCCAATCAGAGCTATGATACAGAAAAGCCGTATGAGCAGTCTTGAATACTTATCAGTCCTGCTTTCTGCCTAGCCCAGCCAGTTAAGTCCAGAACACCAATAACAACCTCTGCAATATAAATCATTATTCTCAAATATACTGCGTTCATATACCAAGCAAACTGACCACATCGTACCATAAAATAGAAAACAATATTTGTACAAGATTTAGCCAAATGTGGCTGTGAATAGGAGGGACAGTAATTAATGGACTGGGGACAACTCAAGGATGGTGATAGTCTATAGGTCAAAATAAAGCTTATGATAAGAGGAAAACGAATACGAACAGTTTAGTTACTTAACAATTATACAATAGGAAATTTATATATCACATTGGTCCATAAATAGTCCTGAGAGTTACCGTACATAATTCTCCACGGAATATATTAGCATAGGAGCTTAAATATTGGTATGCACTACACTTGCATAATTTGTAATGCTCCCGAACCGCATGTATTACTCAGTTTACTGAAAATGCTTGACCATGGCAATAGTTAATGTAAGCTGATATATAGGGAACCTAGAACAGTCATCGTCTATGATAGAATCCTTTCGTCACCTAAAAAATAGAGTCCTTTATTACGTGACATATTTGTGTCTTGATCTCATGAACATGTTTTAATATGTAGGTGACCAACGTTTACTGAAGAGATCAAATTAGTGTAAATAATCACCGACAGTGTCTTTGCTATACTGACAAGGCTAAGACTAAACCGTAATTACAAGGAAGGGGAAAGGTATAGGTGCGTTAGAATATGTTACTCAGTTGTAATAAAAACAACCAAGTACGGAAACTCCTCCAAAGGGATGTACTTAGAGATTTGTTGATATCACAGCAGCAATTTTCCGTCGGAAATCAGTCAGACTGCTCTCGAGAGAATCCCGCTGAACCTGTCGTCTAGTTACTTATCACTAAAAGGACAAACGGAGAGGCTGTATCCATTACAGAGTTCCCTTCCGAAGGAAGGGAAGTTTGTTGTAAAAATAGATTAGTAGAACTCGGTCAGTGGTCATTTCTGTCCTTCGTCTCCGATCCACTTTTAGACCATTTGAAAATTGGTCCCGTACGAAGTACCAAATGGGAGACTTGCTTCACTAGAAATCTACCCTTCAGTATCCTCTGTATTCTATGATAAAAGCACTCATGCCCCTGTGCGAAACTTGATGGGATAAACTCCCATAAGGACGCAAGAGGATTGAGACACTATTTTTAAACATCTGGTTATAATAACAATAGATGGTGGTCTTATTAGGATTTACTTTTACTTATTCACCTTGTGCTTCTTGTTGTAGCCTCACTTTATGCGCATACTAGCAACGGGTATGATTGTTAATGGGATTAAGTTTTGTTTGAATTGCCTCCAATTCCCTTGAGCTTTCACAGGACTTCGGTTATTGAGATTTTTTCCTTTCAAGTACATGTTCTCAATCTTTACCCTCGCCCATTATTTCAAAACATTCCAACTAACAATATTCAGTTAAGAAATTCCTATACCTTGTGCCCCTATCAATATATAACGTAATGATACCGCCAATTACAGAACAGTGAATAATCGACCGAACCAATGACCCATAAAACCCGTACGAGCAGTCTAGAGTCCTTGTCGGAAATAATGAGGAAAGGCGCCAACAGGCCTTTTTTCGCCTGTCATTAGAGGAAGAATATTGCGTCCCGCTTTTTTGATCAAAATGCCGCTGAACTGTCTACATTAAGCCCAAATGTCTCCTATATTCGCCTCTATTTCCATAATAAACCACGCGACAACAATCGCATACGTTGAAAGATGATACATGTTTAAAGACATTTACTTAGAAGAAGTAACATCATAGTTAACAAGGACAGCTGCTCGAGCAAACATCGTCGCGAATTTCCATGGTTAGTTCGGTCCCATTGTCATATACGTAGATCTGTAAAAGAAATTACAGGTAATGAGTTACTAATTACCAATGTGCTCTAATTTAGGAGTATATATGAAGTCGAGGGAGATTTCAAAGCACACATTTCTTTAGTTCATGCATTTTTGTGATTGTATGAACTAATAATTCCTTGGTACTCGATATGTATCTAATTTCGAACTATAAACACAATACATTCGTTTGTGTTCTCCTAGCTGTCTGGCTTAAATTGCACTAATTCGGGGATTCTCAGTTTGTATAATAATACGCATACTTTTAATCACCACAGTTTTACATTGAAGTCAGACACTTTGCTCACGTTAAGGAGACGTTTCATTAAAAATCAATTTAAACATTAAAAATACGCATTAAAACGCCTTTCTTAAGCTACAGTTTTGTAATTTCGAACCAAATTTATCCTGTGAAATTTGAAATTCAGTAAACACAAAAATTTGCAGCAATTAGTCCCTTTGATAAATTTCGATAGTTTTTATAAGACAGTGAAGGTTATCAGAACTATTTGATATATTAGCGCAATACATTTCGAACAATTTGATCACATATGTACTTGTTAAGAAAATTTATATCTTTAACTTCTCATTACACTATCGAATCAAAAATTTACGTCGTACAACTGTCGTGACTTGTCAAACTGCCGATATGAATTATGACGGTTATGTTCGTCAAAACTGAACACTGCACCTATAAGACAGTGGTATAAAGTTTTGACATGATGTGTACATGTCCGGGTTTTCTTCCATGACACCTTTATAGTTTTCCCCCTTGTATCGTGTAAATAAAATTGCGTCTCTCGATGTCACAGTTTCGAAAGTTCTTTTTCATTGCCAAAGACACGCGTCCGACGTTCGTAGTTCTTCTACAGATGACAAAGCGAACTAAATACCTGAGAATCTGATGCCACATTTTCGTGGATGTTAACACTCATCAGACTTAGCTGCATAATGTTCACATTCAAGTACGATATAGTTGACGATATGTTCTGCGGAACAGCATGCTGTTCACCGAATCTTAGCCATTAGCTTAAATCGGAAAATTGACCTGCTTGGCCGTGAAGATACGACTAGTATTCTGATTTTACAACCTGCTACCAGTAGCACCTTCTATATACGAAGCTTTCCCCAACCGAATGTTATCAATATAACGAGAAGCGTTTGATCTAATCTAGCTAGTGAACGTAGGAGCAGTGTCCCACGTTGGTTCGAAACGTGATCTGGTACGGATGCATGACCGGAAGCCTTCAGTTAAACAAGTCCACTTAAACAACATAGTCAGCATCCAATGTCGAACACTTAATGAGCTATTGATTTAGGGGATTTATTTGCATCTACAGCCACTAGGACGCTGTATACACACTTTCACTCACACGTTGTGAGCGACCTGTCCAACTGTGTCGAACTAGTTTAATAACATTTGTAAATAAAACACGCCTACTTCGCAGTCGATGAGACGGCAGCTTCCAGGATTCTAAGTTTGAGATAATGAATCTGGATGTTTCCAACCTGCATCTCAGCCACACCTATGTCAATGGAATTATACAGACACCCTTATTTCCGCCTTGATGCATCTCTACAAAATATTAATAAACTTACTGTACTGACCTCAGCTTTTCTGCGTTTAGTGGTTATGTGTTTGCGTCTGTCAAACTGCTGACACGGTAACCAGCTATCACAAATGGTATATTCCTACTACAGTTAAGTTCAGTGTTCACTGCTGTTAGTTCGAAATATGTTGGACGAAAGTATATTACGTTTTTCCATGAATATTCGTCTTATTTTATTGCACCTTCGGTTATATGTCGATCTATGACAACCAAGAATCGTGAGGGTAGGGACAAATACCACTACAGGTTTTCGAGTGGTCAGGTCTGGAAAGAGAATGCTACCAAGGTTTACATAAATATATGCTTCTATGAATTGGTCATATATAAATGCTCGTAGTCTAGTAGATAAATTCCATTAAGTTGGAAAAGAATCAACTCGTCCTAGCTGTGGCCAAAAATTGGCTAGCCCATGGCTTTGACTTCATTTCATTATTATTGGGATACAACTACGTAAAAAGCGATAGGAATACATGAAAGAAGGGGGTTGGAGTCCTTAAATACATAGCTTATAACATAAACATCGGTTCTTTTGTTTATGAATCTTATGCCAGTGAAACTTGTGAATCCACTGGTTGTGAACTCAACTTTAAACGTTATACATTTGTTCTCGATGTCGTCCGCTGTAGCCCATTTTGATGAGCTGATGACTTTATTTTTGAGCACATTCAGTTATGGCGTAAAAATAACAGACGCCTGATATCGGGAGACTTCAAAGCACCTGATATTACTTGGACAGAGATAACCACTACATGATCTAAAAACTCTTTTGATAATAGGCTCCTGATGACTGTAATGGGACGTGCTTTAGTACGGCATGCATTCAAACCCACACGTTTCGGTTCAAATCAAGAATATTCTTTGTAAGACCTAGTATTCACTCAAGCGATTGAGAATATTGTCCATCTAAATGTTCGCCCACCGTTAGCAGATAGTGGTCATGCTGTTTAGACATCCATGTCAAGAGCCTGTGACATAATAAATAGCTAGGTTAAACCACACCCAAATGTGTGCAGAGAAGACATAATAGCCATAGAGGAGTGTGCGGCAACAATGGACTGGTGAGAAAATACTAGCTCATCAATTGAAGAGGCATCATCTATATTTGAAGTTTCACTAATCTTAGTTACGTCCCCGTTTAAACCATACATAGTACTATATAGACCAAATAACTGTCCAAGATGGATAAATAAACGAGTCAAGAGAGGCATTATATTACGTTTATCTCTACAGGCTCTAGACAGTACTGATCTACTTGCTTTTTGTGGAGATTTAGTATTTTCATAGTTGAAAGCGTGAGTCAATTGGAACTAAACCACCGGGGAAAACCTGGAAGCACTGGACGGCGAGAATGGTAGGTCCTGAGTTCGAATCTTGCGAGGCGAAGTTGTGGATGCGCGCTGCTGAGGAGTCCCACAATAAGACAAAACGGCGGCCAGTGCTTCCAGGTTTTCCCCGGTGGCCTAGCTTCAATTTATCCACGCTTTCAACAGATCTACTTGTTGTGTGACTGGAAACACATGCAATCTGTTGATAAGGCTGAAGATTCACACCAAAAACCATTGGTTAATGATTATGAAAATGGTTCGTGAAGCTTATTCACTTACATAAAGAGGTAAGTTCAGAATGGTGATGGAATCCCACCAATTTTCATATGAGAAAACCTGTTGATATTGGCGAGAAATGATGTTGTAATAGATGAACCTCAGGATATTTAATCGAGTGTTTTCTTCCGCCGATAGCGCAGGACCAACGATTAATTGTTGCCACGGCGGCTTGTCTATGGATCCTAAGGTTATTGAGATTGGAGATATTTTACGATTATTTCAACATATGTTCGGTGGTCTTGATTATATTCGTCCTTAATTTATGGAAACACTGGTGGGTGTAATTGCTGGACCCTTAGGAACGCTGCCTAATATGTCTTTGCAGCAGTGTAAATAGACAAGAGACTAGAAAGATGCAATTATTAGTCCAGTATGTAAAGCAGAGGTTAGAGAACTAGTTAGTACCTATCGATCGGTTAATCTATCCAATGTAGTTGTCAGACTAATTAAAAATTTCATTCGGATGGTGATTTGAAACTGTGTAGAATGAAGTCACCTTTTATCCAGGAAACAGGAAGGTTTTATGACAGGCTTGTCATACTTGACTAGAGAAGACCGGTCCAGAATGAAGGATAGAAGGAAGACTGTGCCGAAAACTCGTAGTGCTATTTTTTCGGTCTTCCAATGCTTCTTTAGCTTCATTTTCATTTTGGCCACAAACGGTTGGTGATTTGAAACTCTGTCATCTCCTCTTCTGCTTCACATATCTTTCATTGATCTTCCGAGTCTTCATTGGTTCAAATATGATCTATCTGGTTCTCTGTGGTGTGGTTCGGTGAGGCCCAATATAACTTTGCATATGCGTTTGTGGGGTAATATTGTGCCGCATTTAATTAATTTGTTGAATGCACATAGATTTGCAAATCTCTCCCCATTCTCGTCCCTTCCTCTCAGTCAGTCCATGTCGTCCCATGATATCTTCATAACCGTTGTAGTCCATTACCGATTTGGCGTTTAGGTCTTCATGAGGACGTTCAAATCTTTTCCTCAACACTTCTCTATGATCGATTGTAGCCTCTGAAGAAGTGATTTTTATTGTCGTGATTTTTATCATCGATGGATGCATAACATTGGATAACATACGTCGTAATTCCATCCTTTGTTTTGAAGGATGCTATGATGATACTGGATCCATAATGCCCCCATCATATAAGTTTTTCACTTGCTTTGTTGAATAATCTCTGAAGTATGCAGAGCATTTCCTCCCTCCAAACCAGAGCACAAAAGTAGCTCTCGCGAACCTAATATTTTTGGTCCATCTTTGGTTCAATAGGTTTCATTGATTCTTAATTTCCATAGCTATTTGACTGGTCCATCCGGTCTCCCACATTGTCCGGATATTCCATACATATATATAAGATGTTGCTCTAGTTGTTAAAAGGAGCATCGACTTCGTGACTTTCGAAGAATCTGGGCTTTCATCATGAGGCGTCATAGTTCTTCTTTCAACTTGGAGGGCAGAGTTTGAGTGGTTTAAACAGTCTATTCTGGTTGACATTTTTTAGCAGAATTGTCTTCTACGGGAAGTGGTTGCCACCCCCATGCCCAACTCTCCTCCATTACCAGTGCTCGGGATCGGCAGTAGCCCTAGAAGAGCTACGTTCGGAGTTCATGTCACTACACATTATGTGGAGTTGTGTTCTAGGAGAGATAATAGGCAAGGACCTCGAAACTACTGAAAGACTGCCGCTGCCAAACTCCCCAGGGTCTCATAGGCTATTCATAAAACCATTTAAGTATTTGAACGACGAAACGTTAAGGTTACTATACTCGACTTTTGTGAAGCTGTATTTAAAAAATGGGATTCAAGCATCGAGCTCTTGTTCCAGGTCTTGGACAGATATGCTGGGACGAGTTCAACGGCGAGGGACCAATATAGTCATAGGTCCTTTTTGCCTGTCACATGAACACAGACTGAGATCCCCCAACCTATTTCGTTATCTTACCTCAGTTAAGGAGTGACCCGATACTGGCTTACCGTTTACTGAGCGAAGATTTTAGTACTTATATTTCTTACATTTTTCATTCACATGGGACAAGTCATCAGAAAAAACATTCTAAGGAAATTCAAAATCCAAGATCAAACCGATTACGTCTAAAGTTCCATTCCTTGCATCGAGAAGTGGATTACTGGAGTTCTCCACAAAAGCATGTAACATTTACATCTTTTTTGATGTATTTAAGAAAAGATTTGATCGACACAGAGCTACAAATTACAAGGATTAAGATAGAACGGTTGCCCCTTATCCTTACGATTGAAGACTGAAGATTGAATAGTGATACCCCGATAAAGTGATTAGGTTAACGCCACGCTTTTCTTTTCATGGATTTAAAGTCTAGTTCTGCAATGAAAACTGGGGCTCACAGAATACAACTGATTCCGAACAGTTTGTTCTGTAAATATTGGATACCGTACATCCTTATGACCTTGCTCGACCTTGATGCTGTTGTAAAAGTTTGACCTCTTGGTTTGTCGATATCAGTAATTTTTAGCTTCTTTTTTTGCTGTAATGTTGACTTAAAATCAACACATTTTTCGGTCCACGGATTCACAATCCTAAGGAGACGATTCCGTCTTCCTTAGTTCATAAATTATTTCTTACCTCCCTTGTTTCATCTTAGTGTTGCAGATCTGCAACCGTTGCCGACATATCTAGTATATGAGAAATTATTCCTGGTCTTTCGAAGTTGTGCGGAAACCTTCAGTTCAAATCGTCCCGTAAATTAACTTCCTATCAAGCTAGGGGACAAGTTTCACTAGTTATTACTCGGGATTTCTTGAGTATAAATTCATGGTGTCTATCAACTCTAAACGTAGAGAAAAATATGGTTTAATATGGTGAATACTAACATTTACTTAGCTTTGAACACAATAGGTTGTTCTTTTTTAGGGAATATCATCAAAATATACTCTTGTTATGAAACAATTTTTAATTCCAACTATACCATGTTACAAAAGTTTGTTTGTGTACACTTAACATATGAAAAAGTGTTGACCACACTATTATTATAAAATGCTTTAAAGAAGTAAGCTAGGGACAGATACGTTTTTAGTTAGAAAAGTGCCGCCGACTAAATTACAGGTTGTCCGCGGGGAGTATCTCATTATTATTATTATTATTATTATTATTATTATTATTATTATCATTATTATTATTATTATTATCACAGTCTAAGACAACCAACAATATAACCTTATTTTTAGGCCCTATTATAGATTGTGTCCAAATTGCCAAATTAATTTCTGTGAGCATTAGAGTTGACAACTTGACCACCTTATTTCTCTACATCTTTTCATGGAATGTGAGTGGATTGCTGAATTCATGTTTGCTTTTGGAGTCTGTTTTATGGAAGAAGCAGTGAACCACGCAAAATTAAGTATTCAGTAGCTACGGTGTAGATATCATACCCTCATCCTACTTATAGTACATGGTGTACATCAAATTAGCAGCTAAAATATTCTATAATGTCCTTAAGTTTGAGTATAGAAATATAACTAATACCCAAAAGCTCCCAAGATGCTTTGGTGAATTGTCTACTACAGCACTAATTAGTTATATATTAAATGTTTCACAAGCACTTGATTTTTGTAGCGAACATTTAAGAAGTATTTTCTTATTTGTTCGTCCTTTGTAGGCCACTAGCGTGCAATGAAATTGCTGTCGAGTAGAGCGACAACATCAAAATCAAAACTTTCGTATTGCGCCGATGCGCCAAGAAATTGAAATTGCGTTCTCTGCTCCCCAGCATGATGGTCATAAAGCCAATCCCCCTCATTGTGAATTTTTATTTGGAGCAGCGGCCTATTCTGTCAGTGTTGTAGTTCTTTTCCCTTTGTACAAAACAATATTTTTTCAACAACTTGATGGTATCCCTTGGATTGAGGCCTTAATTCGCTATCGGATTGAAGGAATTCGTATGGCTTATAGAGGTGTTTTGCCACCTTTACTACAACGGGCATCCTCAGGAGCGCTTATGTTTGGTGTTCAGAGTTCATCAGAACGCTTCTTAGTAAATCACCCTGCGACTTTTAACTACTCACCTACTCTGCACAAAATTGTTTCCTCTGCGCTCGCTGGATGGTCTGAAGCTGTACTAATGCCCTTTGAACGTGTTCAAACGCTACTACAAAACAAAGATTATCATGACCGATATAAAAATACTTTCCATGCACTAATAAATATTACTTCAAATCACGGTGTCAAGGAACTTTACCGCGGTTTATCCCCTGTTTTAGTGAGAAATAGTGCAGCCAATGGACTTTACTTTTGTGGGCACAAATGGCTAAATGATATTCGCGTTCGTCGCACGTGTGAAAGTACTATGGAACGTAGTTTGTGGAATTTCGCTCTTGGCGGTATTCTGGGAGGTACTATCGGTATGGTTACATTTCCTCTAAATGTCATAAAAACTCGAATGCAGTCGAATGTTGGTGGATCATTTAATGGTTTCCGCCCAACTCTCGTATCACTAGTTTATGAAGACTCTGATAAACCAAATATTTTAAGACTTTTTCGCGGTGTGCCAGCTAATTTCATACGTTCTGTTTTTTCATGGGGTTTGATTACGATGACTTTTCATTTTTTATTGGAAATAAATTCTATGATATGCTAATATCAAAATTTGCACTATGAATCAGTTGTCGAGAAACAATATATAATCTTATACTTTCATAGATTGTGCATACAAATTTGGCCCTTCTTGCTAGTTACAATGTACAGCGGGAATTCCTAAGAATTGCCTTTGTTCAGTCTAAAATTCTGAAAAAATGTAAATCAGTCTTATTTGTTACAGAACAGATTATATCGTTCTATTCAGGATTGGTTTTATATTTAGTGAGAATTAATGCTGCCGAATTTTGAAAACTTAAATAAATGGTAATAAGTCACTTCGTCATTCAAGTCTTCAGTGTTAAACCCGCCCAGTTTACTCCTTAGCAAAACCATTTTCCTGTCTGCTTTGTTATGTAAATAACATGACTACATTAGGTTTACTTTTCTTTAAATTTCAATAAATCTGGAATTCCTATGTAGATACGTAGAGAAAGATAGTGGGGAAATGTTTTTTCCCATCAGTTTTCCATCGTGGATGTACATTATGCATTTTAGCCATTCGACATTATTTTCTTAAACAGTAAATTTATAATATTAATGTAACATGCCAACACTTTGTCGTAATCAACGTAAAGACATGGATGAATATTCATTGATCTAAGCTAATACACCACATTAACACTATGTGAAGTATTCGAGATGATTTAGTACCAATAATAATGATGGGTAAAACTACAGATCAAGAGTATAGTTCCAGAAAACAGAATAAAAAGGTATGTATGAAGAAATACTAAAAATTTAGATCTAGAGTAAAGTGAATAGTAAGTGTGTTTGCATCATTGTAACCAATATTAAAACATGTCACACAAAGTCTCCCACCAGTGATCGCGGTTATAGCTCGAATTCAAACCAAGTAGCCTGGATCTGCCAACAGTCAGTGACTCTATGGACTGGTACCACACATTGGTTTGAGCACCTCCAACTTTCTTTTATCTTACTTCGATGCCAGGTGACACTGTTTGTAGAGGTAGGCGGTCAGGTATACATAAAACATGTCGATCAAAATCCACAACCATATCAACTGATCGGTTATCTTTACCTAGTGCCCTTACACCTAACCTTAACATCGCTCACTCAGTTGCTCTATGGAACGCAAGCGGTGATTCGAAGATGCCTATGGTCAAAAACCTGCCACCTTTACATGTATTCTGCTTTCATATGCCATGTTTCACAGTCATAAACAAACAAAGCACACCGTTATACAGTATGCACGCCCTTTAGTTGGTAGACAGACATCTCGTCTACGCTCTAACTGATGGGAGTTTGTTAAGGCCAAGGAAGCTTTCTAAATCCCTACCGGAATCTCGTCTCACACCTATCCACCACCACTTGCTTGGTCTCGATTTTGTTATTACTGCAAAACATATATTAATATGGAATCACAAAAGACTAATTAGGAAGATTTTCTGTTTACCTTCTTAACCTTGTCTTAAATATACAGTACATACAAAATCGTGTAGGATTTTTAAGTGAATATTATCAGTGTAGAAGTGGTTGGGATTCAGTCAGTCACAACGTAGAACTTCGTACGTACGTACATCAGTTCGAGTTGCCATACCACATTAGCCCAGAGATTCAGTTGTCGATTCAAATCCCATAGTGGTAGAAGTAGTAAGAGTATAAGCAGTAATAGGAAAGATTAGGGTTTGAAGATGTTATTCAAGGAGTATAATCCAGCGAAATAAACTTGGAAAGAGAAAAAAAAGAAAGGAACATGAAGAATTCAGAAGATTAGAATTTTGGAGAACATAAGGAGTGGATGCACTTACGCCACTGCGAACGATTTTGAGCCATGTCATTCAAGGTCTTTAACTATCGGTTGTTATCATCTCGCGGATCCCAACCAGGTAGTCTATACCTACCAGTGGTTGGGATTAGATATGTTTATGATTGTATTTATGGCCTGTCCTCAGTATAACAGAACACTAATCACTTATTAGTAGCACAAGCTAAAATAAGACCTAATTACGTTTCAATCCTCTGTACTATAGTATGTCTTTCTGTTTATGAATAACAAAAATGCCAAATCCGGAATGATTAATGTGTCCCTATTCCAAAAAAACGTATGATTTTTGGAATCCAGTTTCATGTTTTTCCGACATGTTGACGCATCACTACTATCCTGCGTTCCATAGTGCCATGTGGTAAACTGATCACTTCCCCCACTTTATGATGCACTGCAATAACACCTTTTATAAGATTAGTTGTGCCATATCTATATAACAGGAAACCAGTATTTTTATCGATCGCTTGCAACTATTTTATCAGTGAGAAAAGGCTGGTTTCATATGTGTCTAGTTCCCTAATTGCTAATCAAAATTCATAGGTCAAGTTACAATGGGGCTAGTACCCAAAGTGATTAACCGTTGCATGCACTGTGTTGTGTAAGGCGGATGGAGGTAACCGACAAGAAACCTTTGACCTAAGTTTTTATTATATGGTACTCGTCAGCAGGGCGTACCTGCAAAGTTGAGTGACACGTTCGGACTCTAAGGGGAACACCAATGCGCAACTGCGCCTTGCCAACTAGTGCCATATAGTGCTGAGGATACGACTAGTATTCTAACTTTACAATTAGCTACCAGTAGCACCTTCTATAATCGAAACCCTTTTGACCAAATAGAAATCAGAAGTCAGACGTGAAGAGGTAGGAAAGATATATTTGATACGTTACCAATATATCGAGAGGCGTTCGTTATTAACTGACTATTGAAACGTAGGAGCTGTGTCCCACGCCGAGTTGCAACGTGATCTGGTACGGATGCATGACCGAAAGCCTTCAGTTAAACAAGTCCACTTAAACAACGTGGTCAGCATCCAATGTCGAACACTTAATGAGCTATTGATTTTGGGGAATTATTTACAGCTACAGTACGAAACTTGAGTTTACGGTATCCTGTCGACTGCCTCTGACCAGCCAACAGTATGTTTAGCGATGCATGTGTATTTCCTCAAAACCTTTCAGACTGTGCTCTAACGTCCTCATTTGCAAACTATATTACGTGTAATGTAACACATAAATATCCGTCATATACAATTAGCAAGGTCGTATGAAGCGATCATAAAGCTACAGCAGCAGTTTTTAATAATACGGGAATCTGCAAAATGAATCAATAAATGCGTATGATTTCGAATAATTAATTACACTTCGAAGGATAGTTTGAACTCAGATTAAGTTGACGGATCAGAACTAGTCTTTCCACTCCACATCTAAGATGAATAAATATACTTATTCTTGGTTTGTTCGGCCCGCATAAACGTTAGAAAATGTCATAAAGGTGTGTAAAATAAAATTACTCCGTGTTATTAAAAACATCGTTTTTCCGTTCTTCTTTGTATATAATCAATACCTATGCTTAAGATAAATAACCAATATTTACTCCCCTATAATGTTCGGACTGAGTAATCTATGCCATGAATAATTTTCGACAAAGGTGGAAACTACGACGTAGCACACAAATCTATGTTTATATACCAAGTTGCACTTGGATTGCTGGATTTTTCAAACTATACATCAACCTTGAGCTATAGTGAAGTATTGTGTACTTCGTGTAGTGGAACAATGTTGTAGTTAGTACTCCAAGTACGGAAACGATAAGTTCAACCGCTTATCCTTCCTCGGCCCTAATTCCCTTCCAGTGTGTTTAGGTCTTTTTTTTTAATTATTGTTTTATGGTTTTAAACCATAGTCATTTATTATTATCCTTTAACAATTTTTCATGATTATTAATCAGTTATTACTGTGATTTTTATGTTTTTCGCTTTTCTCCATATCTGTCAAGCGGACAACTACCTTTCATAATTCTGACTCGTAAATTATTTTCATCCTTCTATTTTCTAACCCCCTGATTATTAAGCAACCTAATTTGATATGCGGAGTCTCGAATCACTTTATGATGCAACCTTTCTATAGACATATATTTACCATACAAATATAAATACGAATGTACAGCTTAAGTAAGTGATTCTGTCGAAAAGAAAATTCCCTTCTCTGAATTCTCTTTATTTTTATTCAATGACATAATAGGTTACTTTACGTTTAGTTTGCTGTGAAATGTCTTTATATAACGCACAATTTCTCTGTTTTAAGTTGGTATTCGCAGATCCTGATTAAGAGATAATAGGTTACCACAGATCTTCATAAAAAAGGATGGCTTTATAACGAACATTTTGGATAGCTCAGGTATTACATGAACTCAGATGTAGAGGGTTCACGAAATAACTTTTCTGTCCACCCGATCTTGGTTGTCATCTAACGTTACATTTGGAATAAAACCAGTTACAAAACAGTTATTGAACATACCTCGTTTTTATCCTTATGATTCCCTACCGCTTATTGAAACTTTCACGTATGCACCTAAAACAGTCTTTAGATTTTTATCAAGTCGATGCTTCTATAGGTTTGCATTTGGATATGAACTCCCTAAGGGTTTCTGCTCCTATTTCACACATGCCCGACCATTGCTGCTACCTTGACGTGGTGGTCGGGCTTGCCTATCGTGATGAACCAATAGAACTATACTGGCTGGAACAATTGTTCCTCAAGGTCCTACCATGCCAGATAGGTCGGTAAGACTAAAAGCAGCAAACCCAAAGTCCGAAGGCGAAGTCGTACTGCTGATTGTACAGAGGTGTGACAGCAGTAAGGTGTTTCCTTCAGACAACCAGCATGACAGCGATGCTGCCTTCCCACAAGGACGGATGGGGTTAGAAAATGGACAGCCAACGAAATACACCCTCCGTGTATCTGGCGACCCGTTGGCTAGTTCTCGTGGACTTGCAGGTGTAGGCATAGCACTAAGTACAAGGGCAGAACAGGCACTATTAGAATGGATCCCCGTTAACAGTCGCCTGTGTGCTGTCCGGCTGAATGGCTCCGTAAGAACTCGGAAGGATAGGGACACACGTCGTTGCCTTTTCGTCGTTTCTGCCTACGCTCCCACTGAATGCAGCCATGATGAAGTGAAAGATGACTTTTACAGAAAACTCTCTGAGCTTCTTCAGAAAGCTAAGCGCTCAGACATAGTAGTCGTAGAGGGTGACTTTAATGCCCAGGTAGGCAGCTTAAATCAAACAGAAAGACATTTAGGTGGGTGTTTTAGTATTCCGGCTCAACGAACCGATAATGGTGATCGTCTGTTGCAACTATGCTCAGACAATCGTTTATTTTTAGCAAATACTAACTTTAAACATAAGGAGAGACATCGTCTAACATGGCGACCACCTGCACCAAACCAACGATGGACTCAAATAGACCATATTGCCATCAGTCATCGTTCGAGAGGCTCGATAGAAGATTGTCGCTCGTATTGGAATACTTGTTTAGACTCTGATCACGCATTTGTCTGCGCCTCACTGGACGCAGGAAAAGTACACTAAGAAGACCCATTAGGATTGAACTGGAGGACGAGAAATCCAAATGTAAATTCCAGGAACAACTGAGTTCACATCTAGGCAGTTCTGTAAACAAGACTGACCCAGATGCGGCTTGGAAAGACATACGAACAGCTGTGGAAATAGCAGTCACACCTATTAGCTATTTAAACCATAGGGCTCCAAAAAACCAGTGGATTTCTTCTAAGTCTATTTCGCTGATGTATTCGCGTAAACTCATCCCATCAGGCTCTGAACACGATGAAGAGCGTAAACAAATCAAATCTAGGTTGAATAAAAGTCTAAGGAACGATCGTGAGCAGTGGTGGGCAACGAAAGCAAAAGAGATTGAAAAGGCAGCGGCTGTAGGCAACACCAGGCAACTCTTCAAACTAAAAAAAAGAAACCGGAATTAAGAAGTCAAGTGTAAGTGAGACAATCTCGGAAAAAGACGGAACCCCTATCTGCTCTCAACCCAAACGTTTAGAACGATGGGCGGAACACTTTAAGGAGCAGTTTAGCTGGCCTTCAGCTACTGCACAACTACCCACCATTCCCAGAAAACCTGAATGGAACATTGAAGTAGGCCCCCCGACCCTACTTGAAGTTCAAAAGGCTATAACTAATTTGAAACGAGGAAGAGCAGCTGGTCCTGATGGATTGGCTCCAGAGGTCTTTAAATATGGTGGCCCAATTTAACGACTAGGTTGACTAATATTCTGGCTAAAATCTGGGAGACGGACGTAATCCCATCCGACTGGTCACAATCTCTGATTGTCCCAATATATAAGAAGGGGCCAAAATCATCCTGCGATAACCACAGAGGGATTAGTCTGACTAACATAGCATCTAAAATACTAGCCTCAATAATTATCGGGCGCCTAACTAAGACTCGTGAACTGCAAACACGAGAAAATCAGGCTGGCTTCAGACCTAGTCGTGGCTGTATCGACCACATATTCACCATTCGTCAAGTTTTAGAGTACAGACATGCTTATCGGCGTCCGACAATGATAGTTTTTCTTGACTTGAAAGCAGCATTCGACTCTGTAGACCGAGAGGTTCTGTGGCAGTGTCTGTCATTAAAAGGTGTACCTCAGAAGTACATAAACCTTGTGAAGGCTCTTTACTCGAACACTACCAGTCGAGTGAGAGCTTATGGCAAACTGTCATATGATTTTACAACCTCAAGTGGTGTCTGACAAGGCTGTCCACTATCCCTATTTTTGTTTAACTTCATTATAGATCAGTTTGCTGGAAATAACACTCTCGTCGACTGAATTTTCAGGAATTGATCTTCTACCAGGAGGTTCACTTATCGACTTAGAATACGCAGATGACATAGTCCTGTTTGGTGAAGACGCTGACAAAATGCAGAGTCTTCTGTTAGAACTGAGTAATAATACCAGGATGTTTGGGATGCGTTTCTCTCCATCCAAATGTAAATTGTTACTCCAGGACTGGCCTGCGTCAACACCTGAACTAAGGATAGGGAGTGAAGTAGTCGAACGCGTCGACAACTTCACTTATCTTGGAAGTCTGATCAGCCCTAATGGGTTGGTGTCTGACGAAATCTCTGCACGGATTCAAAAAGCTCGTTTGGCTTTTGCCAACTTACGTCACCTATGGCGAAGACGAGATATCCGTCTATCAATTAAGGGACGAGTATACTGCGCAGCAGTTCGCTCTGTTCTACTTTACGGATACGAAACGTGGCCATTAAGAGTAGAAGATACTCGTAAGTTACTAGTATTTGACCACAGATCCCTTAGAAATATTGCTCGCATCTGATGGGATCACCGAGTAAGTAACAGTGAGGTTAGACACAGGGTATTAGGAAATGATGGTAAATCAGTTGATGAGGTCATGAATCTTCATCGACTGAGATGGTTGGGCCACGTGTTACGTATGCCTGAACACCGATTACCACGACGTGCTATGCTCACTAGTGTAGGGGATGGTTGGAAGAGAGTTAGGGGCGACCAAACCAAAACGTGACATAAGTGCTTGAAGTCACTAACTTCTAGTCTGAGCCATGTTGGCAGATGCAGACTACCTGGTTGGGGTCCACGTGACTATCGTAACCAATGGTTGGAGACTCTGGGTGACATGGCTCAGAATCGATCACAATGGCGTAGGTGTATACACTCTTTATCTCCCCTTAAACCTTAAAATTAAAATTGCTTCATAACTTTTTTCCTTCCTATACTATATCCTTATATACAACCTATCTTTTACATACTACCACCACTAAATTAACTATTTCTATGAATCCGGTGTTCATCTTGTTGTGCTAACGAGGTGTGGCAACTCGGACCGATGCATATATGTGCCTGGTCCTACGTTGTAGCTGACTGACTGACTGATTTCACACAATCATAGACTGAATTTATTGTCCTTGACTTGTGCGAAACAATTTTCCAACTAATCTTCACCTTAAAAACAGAATGAAATATGTTAAACATTTTGATGTAGTAAGGCTTTCATTTAGCACCATAGTACCAGTTCGCCTACGTCATATCGCCCAAAAAGGTCACTTAGAATTTTAAAAAAAGTGTGTTGTTTTAGTTTGAGTGCTTTATTTTTTATGTATGGTTATCGAAACACCACTAGGTGAGTCATAATATAGTGCCGATTATCTTTTCTCAGAGCGATGATAATCGGCTATACGTCTACCAACTCAATATCCTAGGAATAACCGAAACTTACTATTTCTCAGTAATAAGACCTTGTGAAAAGAGTGACAGCATAGAAGTCAGTTTTTCTAAAAAATAGTCTTATTTTTGATATCCTAATTGAATGTATTTTTAGATGTGGAGATTTTATATCAGATACCTCGGAAAGGTATCAACTATCAAGCATAAACAAAATACCGGCAGCAAAGAAACCCATCCTGGCCATCATTGTAACCATGAGCAGATGGACATACTGTATTACTCGTTTCTAACTTCTACTCTAAATCTTATTCTAATAAATCTGTTTACTTCCGCTCTATTTACGACATATTCTCAAATATAACGCTGGACTTTGACTTCATGGGGCTATACGTCTTGATATCGAAGGTGATTTTAAGACGAAAACTAAGTATGTTGCCCTACAAAAGATTAAGCTTCAATATCCGGATGTTTGAGATGCTTTTGAATCAAACACGAAAAGTAATCTTCAGCGACATTATTTATATTCAACTTTAAGATATATACTCACACAATATTCCCCGGTCTTGCTTATTTTGGTTTACTGTTTAAGTAGTCTCTGGAAAGTGACCAAAACTTATCAAACAAATTCGATATCTTGAATGAAAGTCTGAAAATAGCATGGGTTTGTCAGTCGCTAACTTCGAAACAGCAATTTAAAACTAGTCTTCATCAATGCTTGATTTCACGATTTGAATTGACTTGATGTACTGGTTATTGGTCTGATTTTGTTTCTTAGTAACTAATGAACTAACAACGTGTATGTAAGAAGTCCACTAAAAACTTATTAAACATCAGTGCTTGGAATGATGATGAGAGCAATTTACAACATAATGTGTTGTGTTTTATTAGATGGCTACTAGACATGGTCAATGAAAATAGAAATCTATTTCATCAGTTTTGTATTAGAAGCATCGATTAAGATAAGTGAAGCAAACGAGTTAGTGAATAGGGTTGTAAAATTTCTACTAAGGTAGTTGAGATATGTCATATCAGCTATCACTTGTCTCAAAATATGATGTTGACTAGAGAAACCAAATGGAGTAAAATAACTGATATCCTCTACAGAACCACTGAAAATCAAGTTCCGAACCTAACTTCAAACACAAACTAAATGTGAAACAATCCTCATTGATTTAATGAAACAATATTGAGAACTATCCTCTTAATGAACTATGTCATTGACGCAAGTTATTACAGATAAAATTATGTACCTTCTATGAGAAGCGTTTACTTGGGAATTCTGACCAGGTGTTAACTACTTTTTGACGAGATAGGTTTCAAAACCTTTTAATTAGCCGATAACAACAGTAAGCATTTGACACGAAATCGAATCAACTAAGGATTTATAGTAACAACAATAAAATATTTACTTTCAGATGTCAGCTTAATTATACAATTGAAGAACATTCATATCAATACTTTTTCCACGAATAAATTAATTTTTTTGAAGGTACAAGCCTCTGAGTGATAGCTACACATACAGACGAAAATAGATGATCGTCATAGATCCTCTGAGTTTACAAAACACTGGTTAGATGATGGAATCCCCATTATAAAACCCAGTCTTGTGTACGGTAGAGATTGTGAATAGCTCTGGAAGTTGTAAATGACTAACTGACGGATTTTAATCCATGATAAAATTTTATTTTCACACACGGGACATTAGTACGCAGGAAATTCAATGAAAATTACAATAGTATACTCATCCAGAAATAAACTCAATTACACTCAAGTTTTACCAAGTCTCAATAAAAATAAAATACATAGGAAATACAGAAAGAAAGATAAAACCTTGTGAAACCAAATATCTTTTTGACGTGATTCTTTCGGGAAAAACGATCACAGTATGTTTAGTTGTCGGCTAAATAATACGTAAAAACATTAGTTTAACTTAACTACATATAAGCACCATATAAAAATTTTGGAATCATAAAACTAACCGAATACCCCTGATGTGAATGATATGTACTCTATAAATCAGTGGCGCTCTTTTATAAAATGACAGATAGACAGAACGGAATGATAATAATAATAAAGTTTATCTAAAAAGTAACTTCTTTCTGGAATTTTATCTCACCGAATCCTTCAACCGATAATGGTAGGTAATTAAATGAGTTCGCCGTAAAAGCCACATCCAACACTGTACCATCTTCCACACCTAATACAGGATACAGAACTTCACCAGTGCTGTCAATAAATAGTGGGATTTGTTCTGTTTGCTCTGAATACACATGAGCAGTATCTCCATTGATTGTAAATCTCAATTTCCCTTTATCATAGATCACTCCAATTACATCACCCTCTTCAACAGATTGTTTCAACTGACCAATCACATGACCACGACTCCATATTTTCATATCGTTTCTAAGTATCCAACATGATGAATCATTAGTAAGCGACTGGATAGAATCCAATAGAGTCTAATTTTAGAAATAAATAATTCGATGAAGAATTCAAATTAAGGAAGTAAATCGACATTTACTAATTGCACATAACAACTGAGACAATAGAAGTTACTGACTTCAAAAAAGAAAGATTTATGAGGTTGGCATGAGTAACTTTTAAGAAGATTACGACTAATTGAAACATTTACATAAATCCTGTGCATCAAACTTTACAAGACTGAGTGTTAAAATTATTCATCAAGAAACCGATTCATTTAGCTAGAATATACTTATAAACCGCTATCCATTACAACGTTCTCTATGGTAATAAATTGAAGTAAAAAAATGGTAAGATTGTCTTCTCTGACCTGTGTTGTTTAATAGTGAACCCTTCATTGTCTTTCTAGATAACATTGTTAGCACAAACTTAAAGTTGAATTGAGCCATGAGAATTTCTCTGTAGGTCACTAGTGACTTGATCTGACGACCTTGAACTTGATTGATTGTTCTCACTTGTTCTGTCATTGTTTGAGCATCAATTTTGATCATCTTCGGCTTGATTCTTGGCCTCATAGCTATTAATGACTTTTCTAGAAAGACAATGAAAACCTCACGAATAAACCATCATAGTTGAGAACGCGGTTTCAACAAAATCATCCCCCTGAACTACAAATCTCCATTATTTCGGGATTGATTTACTGTAAAGTATGATTGTTGTAGTGAGTATAACCTTCTGAACAGACAGAAGTTTGTATGGCATACATCAAAGTTCTAATCCTTATATCCATTTTATCACAACTTACGCCTGTTACACCTTGTGGAGGAGCATAGGCCTCACATTAGCATTCTCCATCCAACTCTGTCCTGGGCAATCCTTTTCATATCTGCTTCTATTTCCCGACGTAATGTGTTCTTTGGTCTTCTACTTTTCCACTTCCCTTCCGGATTCCAAGTTAGCGTTTGCCTCTTGATGTAGTTTGGTGATTTCCTTAATGTATGTCCGATCCACTTCCAACGTCTTTTCCTAATTTCCTCTTCAGATGGAAGTTGATTTGTCCTCTCCCATAAAACGCTGTTGCTGATAGTGTCCGGCCAATGAATGTTGAGTATTTTGCGTAAACAACTGTTTATAAATACTTGTACCTTCTTGACGATGGATGTAGTGGTTCTCCACGTTTCAGCTCCGTACAGTAGGACTGTCTTGACGTTCGTATTGAAGATTCTCACTTTGAAGTTAGTTGATAGTTGTTTTGAGTTCCATATGTTCTTCAATTGTAGAAATGCTGCCCTTGCTTTGCCAATCCTCGCCTTTACATCTGCATCCGATCCTCCTTGTTTATCAACGATGCTTCCCAGATACGTGAATGTTTCCACCTCTTCCAGAAGTTTGCCATCAAGTGTGATTGCGTTGGTGTTCTCCGTGTTGTTGAGAATCTTGCTTTTTCCTTTGTGTATGTTGAGGCCAAACTCCGCCTGTAGCTCTTCTAGAGTTACTGCCGGTCCCAAGCCCGGGTAAAGGAGGAGGGTTGGGCATGGGGTTAGCGACCCCATCCCGTAGAAAAACTAACTGGTTAAAAAACGCTAACCAGAAAAAATAATTCAAACCATTTTATCATAACTGCCTAATTAATTGTGGCTACTATACTAAAACAAAGGTGTGTGATCTACTTCATTTAAGTTCGTTATAAACAATGTTATTGTAATAGTGTTATGGAAAGTACTATAACTAGGTGTCCTTATGTAAAAGAGCCCCAGTTAAACATGGACATTTCAAAAATGAAATGTGTAAGAGGAGAAAGAAACAAGTAAAAGTTCTTGTGTTCCACCTAATTCGACATTTATTAAATATAGTTTGCAGGCATTATCCACAGACAATTAAGGGTGATAGATTTATGAGCAATGAATTAATAACTAAAGATCGAGTGTTTAAACAACTGGTACAGAATCTTAAATTTAAAACTCTAGAACAATTTTTTAACACCGATCTGTTTTAGAACAACATATATAGGCGAACAATGTTGTTTTCGATTAGATCCTCATCAGGCTTTACTCTAATATACAGTAATATTTATATGCATATACGAAATTATTAAACCAATCAAGGCAGTTTATGATTACATTACTAAACATAATAAAGTAAAAAGTACAAATCGGTAGTGTGATGACAGGTGTACTAGCTGTGATAATAATAAAGGCTGGAATCAATGTTACATAATAGGAAACAGGTCAATGATTAGAAAAATACAGACACTGCAACAACATTCATAAAAATTATAGGATTACGTAATAAGAAATGTTCAGATAATTGGACCGCGAAACGTATATTAGAGGAAAAAGAAATGGTAGGAGGGAGTGAAGGAAAATAAAGGTAAGAGTACTGAAAATAAAATCATTTATTAAGGCCAAGGGAGAGATAAGGGTGTTACGAATTTCATATGGCTTGGAGGGTGCCCGCTTAGGGCAAGTAGTTACAGCTTTACGTGACCGCGACATGGCTCGAGGTACGCGGGGTGATGGAATGGTCTCGAAACTTGAGACAGCTATGTATACAGCAATCCCGATCCCCTTGAGCTGGAAAGCGACTAGCATCAAGACCTACATTCGAATGTGACGTTGAGGCAACTCAATAGTTATCCCTAGTGCTAGTCGTCGCTAATATTTGTCTGCTACGAGGGCAACCTGGATAAGTGGTGTGTCCTCGAACAGGGCCGTGATCGTAGGCTGTATATGTATTGGTAAAGATTTGAGTCACAATTCCTTAACTATTTCGGAATCAGCTGTCGTGGGTCCTGCTAAAGACTGCAGGCACGTGAGGTGGTGGCTCGGTTTAGCATCACCCGGGGGTGACGTGCTAATAATGTCCTCGACCGTTCATCCCTCGATGGGAGGGAATGTCTGAGAATCGCCTCCTTGAGACGATCGTAGACGTCAAGTATATTAGAATTGAAGACAACTTCACGGACAGTGGCTATATGATCCCCAGGTAAGGTTTCCAGAGCGTAGGCGTACTTTTGCGGCTGGTTCTTAATGCGGCGGATCTCAAACTGAGACTCTGGTGCAACGAACCAAACTTCTAAAAGGAACAGGTATCGACCGAGCATATCTTCCTAGCTCTATTTGCCAGACATTTGACAAAGTTTCTCTTATAGTGAAGGGGTACAAAGGTTAAGAAATGTGTGTACTGACTTGATGAAGAACGTTTCCTATACACAATTCTGCTGATAGAACCGTTTGCCTTTCTGTTTAATAAAATGTCAAAGAAATGTAGTTTATTATCTAGTTCCTCTTCACATATGAATGTAATGGCTAGGTGTTTATTGTGAAATAGTTCTTCTTTTGCAATGTCCTGATCGACAATAGAAGTCAAGCTTATCGATAACATCTTTGAGAGGTCCATTTTCTAGTTTCGCAAAAAAAATCAGCAAGGATAGGACCTAGGGGTGAACCCATCGCCATACAATCAATTTGTATATAATATGTGTTATTAAAGATAAAATGGACATTCATTGTACATTTTAGAAGTAAATCTCTAAGACTAACCTCGGAAATTTCAATATTGACTTGTTTTCAAGTAATTGTTGGCACACAAAGTCAATAGTCACAGTCAATAATACATTGGTGAACAGGGAAGCGATATCTAGAAATATCATCTGTTTCCCATTTAAGTTCATATGTCCAGATTTCGAAATGAAATCGAAAACGTCCTTCACGCTTCTATTGACGATTAGTTTGTGTAAAGGATCTGGGACTCGAGCTAGCCGCTTTGCAGTTTTATGGTAAGGTGAATTATGCATATCTAAAACTGGACGAAGAGGAAGACCTGTCTTGTGAACTTCGGGTAAACCATGGAGTCGCGGTGTGTTCGATCCATTGGGTTTAAGTCAATCGTATATAGTTGGAGTAAGTATTCCTTTATTTTTAAATTCCTTAAGTAAATTAGTCAGCAGTTTCTCTGTTTTCGTATTTGTCTTTCACGTCGTTGAGTTTTTGAAATTTAATCGTGTCATTCAAAATCAGGTTCATTTTTTCGATGTAATCGGCTTTGTCCATTAGAACTAGCCCCCCTCCTTTGTCCGGCTTGCTTATTATTAGAGCGTTTTTCTTTTTAAGCATATGTGAGGCATCTCGATGCTGCTTGGTAAGTGGAGTTTTCACAGTATATATTTACTATTTTTGTATTGTTGGCAGATGTCCACCAATGTGGTCTTAAACCTAGTAAGTTCATCGAGAGAAGTAGGGACCAAATCTGTTGTTTGTGTAAATAAATTTTCAAATTGCACATCTGTATCAAGTTGATTTATTTTATTTCCATAGTCACAAAATCTAGGGCCGAGTACACCTTTCATCACATTACCAATTTGTACTTTTTACTTATTATGTTTAGTAATGTAATCTATTCCACCGTTATCATTGGCTCATAAACTGCCTTGATTGGTTTAATAATTTCGTATATGCATATAAATATTACTGTATATTAGAGTAAAGCCTGATGAGTATCTAATCGAAAACAACATTGTTCGCCTATATATGTTATTCTAAATAACAATATAGGAACCAATCTATTTATCAACACTTACTCTAAATCTGTGCAATAGTTTTGATACATTTCCACAACTTATTTGAATGATATCACAGGAAAGGAAATTCCTTCGGAATTGGGATCGGTTCTTATCACAAACTGACATCAGCTGGAGAACTACTGAAAACAATGGTTTCGTGCCAGTTTGAGACTCTTTAGAAAAGATAACATATGATCTTGTACTCATTCAAGCACAGGACCATTAAGCTTTTTAACAAGCATGATATTTCTTAACTCTTGAGTTGAACACCAGGGTTCAGAACGTATAACTTTCAATAATTTATGATTTTTCAGCATCCTGAAATCACATAAAAATTTTTTAAAGCCATTTTGCTAATTTTTTTCACCAAACAGTATTTGTCAGTGAGATTACAAAACTTATTTCCCTCTAAAGCACTTGATCAAAACCTGTCTATAATTTGAGACTCCAGAATATTAGATTTCGTTTTTGCCAAATTTGAGAACAAACAGTAATATTTTAAATAATGAACTGTTTAAAGTGAAAATATTAGGATTCTTAACTTCAAATGAGAGAACAGGAAAAGTGGTTTTCAAAACCAACAAGAGTTTCGTCGGTCGAAAGATGTCTTTAATAGGTTACTTCTCATTTTGTACATAATTTCAGTTGTTTATACAGTAAGTCGAAGTTAAAACGTTTACGGGTACCATCTACCCAAATGTTGAACACCATACACCTGTAATTTTGAAAAATATATGCAACTGCTCCCAATGTTTAGTGACATATGTTATAGTCTCAAACCATAAACTTCTCAAATCTCAACAATCTAATACAAGTTTTCCATCAGATTCATACACGATTGCATATGATACGTTTAGAAAGGCGTTGTAGTTCTGCTGTGTGACCGAATATTTATTTAACAGCAAAATTTCAGTAAGATACTGAACTGAAAACCGAGAGGACATAAGTTTTTATTCACTTACTACAAATTTCTACATCTAAATTTAATTTTAGTGAGATGTTTTTTTAAAAAATTTAAAGTAGATTTTAGTTCACTGAACTATATATTTAATTTCAAACAAATTACACAAATCTCACTGATAGGGTTATTAGTATTAACTATATCGCAGACATCTAATTGTTAAGCATACTGTGTTCAAACTTTATACGAATATTCGTCAAGGTTAGAACGGATAGTTCGACAATAATTGGGCGCCGAGTATAGAGAAGTCATTATATGTGAAAAAATTATATTTGAAATAGTCTCAGTGATTGAAATTTAAATCATTCCGACATTTCGTCCAGCTAACTTGTCTGGACTTCTTCAGGGGAATAATCAAAATCATCAAAGAAATATAGTGTTTTTTAACAATCATATCAAAATCTATACTACTTTAATCCAATTTGCACTTTTATTCTTATTTTTACTTCACATAGAAACATATCAACACTGAATATCATTTATTAGCAAACATCTTACACATGAATACACACACATAATTCATCCAGTCTCCTTTTATTTCACACCGTTGAATTTTTCATTCGATTCTCATTCAACTGACTCATATTATCCTGTTTACAAAAATTCGACATCCAAATGTGATTGGATTAAAGTAGTATAGATTTTGATATGATTGTTAAAAAACACTATATTTCTTTGATGATTTTGATTATTCCCCTGAAGAAGTCCAGACAAGTTAGCTGGACGAAATGTCGGAATGATTTAAATTTCAATCACTGAGACTATTTCAAATATAATTTTTTCACATATAATGACTGTGTTCAAACTGTTATGACTTTATAAAAAATACATAAGAATGTATGCTAATTCGTTATTGATTTTTATGTACGGCTTTTATCACGTGAATTATCCACCAATCGAAATACGACTTTTCCGATCTTAACACTGTGACAAATCAATGACGTGTGACCAGTATGAGTAGTCTAGCGTCCTTACTGGTCCTTTGTCCGGCTAGCCCCTCCCATTGAGTCCAAAAACACCAATTGCAGCTTCTGCTATGCGAATCATTTATTTCAAGCATACTCTGTTTATATACTAGACAGACGGACGGCATCACACCATAAAATAGAAAATAATATATGTACATTATCAAGCCAAATGTGACTGTGAACGTGAGATACAATAATCAATAAACTGAATATAATTTAGGAACAGTAAGTCGTATGATAATAATTCATCGGTCAAAATGAAGCTTATAATAAGATGAATATAGATATACACAATCTCGTTACTCAATAGTTAAACAATAAGAATATATATAGAATAATCGTCCATTAATAGGTCCCGGAAATTACCCGTACTTATGTCTTCGCTAGGATATGACACAGACACCTACCTTCGCAATGACAATATACAAAGTAAAATACCATGTTCCAAATAGTCAAATACACTTATCGATTGTTAGCCCAATAAACTAAATAGACATAAAATTCCGAAACGTAAACAATTGCAACATAAAAATTCATTTCAGCCTCTAGTGGTCTTTCGAATGTTAATTCTTATTTTTGCAGAAACCAAATGGGAGAAACAAAGATTAGTGGCTATCGTACAACAATTAAGAAAAAGAGAATTATACAGGATGGACGATAAAGTACCAGCTGACCGCCTAAACGTCACGAGGATATTTAAGTAGGGACTACTGACATGAAATATTCAGTAGGGTGATAGAAAACCGATGTTTATTGAGGACTTGTTCACTCTCTTGCTAATGTTGAAAAAAAAAACATGTTCTAATTTTTCTAGTTACAAAACTATGTCGTAGACGTCATCAGATAGTTGGTACGATAGAATGAAAAAAGGATTCATGTGTTTAATTCCGTGTGTTAATGTTTGAGTAACTTCTGCAGGAAGTATTGTACTAATCTTGGTGGGTCTTCCCACTCATCAAATAAATCAGATTTTTCAGTTTTTATTAGACTCATTGTAAACATAGAATGTAATTAACACTAAAAGTACGATAACATCGCATTTCTTATCTTATAATAAATTAAAATACTTCGTCCCTTTCTGTAAAGGATAGGTAAAGCGGAACCCTAGTAGTTAAGGCGTTGAATTCCAGTAACTGTGTCTCAGCTTCGAACCATGCTACACCTACTTCTGTTCGAGCAATCAGATAGTATCACCATTCCTCATATCTAAAGTGTATCTGGAAGCTAAGTATATGACTATATAAATGGTAAGTTAACAACAAAGGATGTATATTAGCTTGAATATATCAGTGGCATCGTTTTAAGAGGGCACTAATTCACATATGATTGAAAGCAAGCTTTAGTAGTAAATATGAACAGAATAAAATATTTGTGATTTTCCGACGACTTATTTTCGAGCATGCAAGTCTTGATTCCAGATATACAACAAATGAGGCTTACGTTCAAAATATTGAAATAATATCACAGCCAAGTTAACAGTCAAATAACGTAAGTGATTTGCTAGTATAGCTTCTTTTTAGATAAAATACAATGACTATTCGTGTATGATTCGCATTTAATTATGCAACTGTTTTCTTTTGTTCTCTGACATTTTTAACGTGTTTGTCAGACAGATAGTTATGAATAAGGAAGAATCTGGCTAAAATGTGTAACAATCCAAGTTTCTACACTTCACATTAGCACAGTAAAATACAATAACCAGGAAAAAATAAGATGAGGGAAATGTTAGAAGCAACAACAAAATGTGAAAAATGATATCAGAAAATGAAAAGTATAGAATATGTTATTACTTTTTCTTTTTACGACCCAGCTATTCCTATTGCCTAGTATTCTTGGACATCAATTCACTCGACAAGTCCTCAAATCAGAACACGGTTGAACAGGAAAGAAATTATATTCCGAATAACAAGGGTAGATGGAAGCAAGAAGCGCAATAACAAATACGTTAGTATATTTATAGTTTTACATAAGAAGATTCTAGAGTATTCTCCAAGTATCGACTAGCACTGATTGGATAAGAATTAGCCAATCAGCGCGCACCAACACAATCGTGCATGGAACATGCTTTAATCCAATCTATGTCCCGCTAACAGAATATAACGGATAATCATAAGGAGTAAAACTGTCTGCCCCACTAAGATTTAATTTAACTACAGTTATTCCATGGACACAAAACAATAAACATCCACACGGTCTGGACTAACAAATAACAACTTCAAAGACTCATCCAATTTGGACATTACTTTTAATAGTTGCGATCATGAATCCATTGAGGCTAGACCACCATGGAAGACCTGGAAGCACTGGTTGGCCGTTTCGTCCTTTTGTGGGAATCCTCAGCAGTACACATCCACGATCCTGCCTCGCGCGATTCTAACTCAGTATGAGCATGTATTGCCGCGATTCGTTAATCGTTTACTTCGATAACCGTTATAATTCTAATCTTAACGGCGCGTAAAATCAGAAGACGAAGGATAGCAGCAACTACAGTTTATAACTCAGGTTAGAAAGCTAACAACACCTGAGCGAATATGAACGAGCGAGTGAGAGAGCGGCAAGCGAGAGAGCGAATGAACAGGCGAACAAGCGGAGGAAACGAACGAGGCAAATAGCAAGCAATTACATAGGCAATTTATAGTCAGATTTAATAAGGGCACAGCAAAGCAAAACAAAGGCTGATAATAATATTTGCGTGCATACACATAAGGGTGAGGAGTATGAGTCATCGAGTGATATTTAAGTAGTCAACATTTCGGATAGAGCGTCATGTGCTCTAGTGGTATAACAGCGCAAAGATATATGCAAATTGTTACTATCCAAATAACGATATCTGTTAAGTAAGTTATAAAAAGGGCTTAACCAAAATTGGCTATAATCGAAATTGATTGTAGGATGGTTGCTATATAACTCTGATAAGTCTGAAGCGTTACGAATTCACTAGTAGCGAACGGAACAAAGACACGTGACCAGAGACCGATAACTAGCTATTCTGACGCGACCCAGCTAACCAGAGTAAGAAGTCCAAGTTGGAGCGCGGAAGTCATACTCCGTAGCAGCCAGAAGCACAGCAATCAAATAAGGGAAAAAGTCAAGCGTATTTATACAGCAACAAATTGTCCTTGGGCATCGTTAATAAATAGCACACACAAAAAAACAATGGACCAATAGCGTTTAAGATGGTTACAAGTGGGAAATATGATGTGAAGGTAAAAAGAGCGCGTTTGGCGCGAAAACAGCTAAATCCAAATTTCCAAAATAAAATTACAAAATTGAGCCACTTATCAAGTAAGTTCTGGGGATTTGACATCCCCAACAAACTCCCCCCTGCAAACAAAGATATATGAAAAAATGTCTGTGTTTGCATAAAGTACAGTAAATTGAATAGCGTATTTACAATCATTTGAAGATATGGGCTTGTACAAAATTAGAATGAAGTTAATGTGTATTTAGTTCGTGCCCGTCCGTTAGGCTATACAAAATAGCGGTAAGAAATAGAAGGGATATGGTATCGCTTCGAAAAAAAATTACACGTATAAGCGTAAGGGTGTACATAAGCTGTGCCGAGTTTAATAGCGTATAACATGAACTTAATAATCCATATGTATACAATGAAGAGCAAGAATTATAATTAATATTCAAAGTAGCAGAAAATTATCAGTAAAAGATTGTAGCGACATAGCGTTGCGGCCATCTTACTCTGCGACCAGATCTTGTCGTTATCGGAGTCTCTTCTTTTTGGTGCGTTAGCGTCGTTGATTCTTGAGACTCGTGTTTCGTCGGTGTGATCGTCTTCGAGGGGTTTGTACCTGTCGATTGAAAATCGCTATCAATGAAAGCTGGTTTCACTCGATCGATGCTGATTACGTCTGTCTTCCCAGCTTTTTCTATCGTAACTGTCTTATCTGTCGTCGTAATCACTTTAAATGGACCTTCATAGTTCGGCTGGTGGTTGTATATTGTCTCTTCTGATGAATACGTGCGTACTATTATGTAGTTGCTGAGGTATGAATACTCGTCGTTGTTGTAATCTGGGAAGTGCTATTTTTAGATCGTTCATGTGTTTCTTCAGGCGTTGCACGTAGTTGGCTATATCAGTCGGAACACTTTTACCTGAAGCGAAAAATTCTCCAGGTAAACGTAAAGTAGTTCCATATACCAACTCGGCTGGACAACATCCCATATCCTGTTTAATTATTGTTCTTAAACCTAACATGACTAAAGGAAGCTTATTAGCCCAATCGTTATTGACAATGACAGATGTAAGGGACGCTTTCGACTGCCTATGTAGGCGTTCAATCATTCCGTTTGCCATTGGATGGTAGGATGTCGTTCGTATACGTTTAATTCCGAGGAGTTCTGTAAGCTGCTGGAAGAGTCGACTTTCAAATTGAGCTCCTCTATCGGTCGTGATAATTGCCGGTATACCATAGTAAGAAATCCAATTTTCGATAAGGGCTTTGGCTACGGATTCGGCTGAGGTATCTTTTATTGGCACCGCTACAGGTCACATATTACTTTCGCGTTGCCGAACTGAACATCTTCGAATGATAATGACGTCGTGTTATCGAATCTTAGCACCGCTACAGGCCATCGGGTAAATCTATCGATGCATGTAAAAATATGGTTGTACGCGTTAGAAACTGGCAGTGGTCCCACGATATCGATGTGTATAGGCTCGAATCGTCACATATTACTTTCGCGTTGCCGAACTGGACATCTTCGAATGATAATGACGTCGTGTTATCGAATCTTAGCTTGTTTAGTTCGATGTCTGTCTCTTGTAACTTCGCGAGACCGTGATAATCAATTCCATTTGTAATAATCGCGTTTATCGTTGTTCTGGACAACGCATCTGCCACTTCGTTACTATTACCTTCAATATACTGTATGCTAGATGTAAATTGGGAAATAAATTCTAATTGTCGAATTTCCCTCGGTGAATAGTTATCCTGCTTGGCGTTTAATGCTTTCGTGAGGGGTTTATGGTCTGTATACACTGTGAAAATGGTACCCTCTATCATATGTCGGAAATGCTTAATTGCCAAGTAAATCGCTAATAGTTCTCTTCCGAACGTACTGTATCTCGTTTGGGTAGGATTTAATCTTTTCGAGAAAAACGAAATTGGTTCCCATGTACCGTTTACTAACTGCTGCAGTACGGCTCCCACTGCTATGTTCGATGCGTCTGTCGTGACGGCTAGTGGCGCTTCGCTTTTTCGTCGTACTAATATCATTTTCTCATGTAGTGCTCGCTTAGCGTTCTCAAAAGCCTGTATGGCCTCTGTCGATAGACGGAATTTTCGGGTATTTCCTCGCAAAGCGTCCGTTAATGGCTGTAGTATTGCTGCGCAGTTTGGAATAAATCGCCTATAATAGTTTATTAGTCCCAAGAATCGTCGTAACTTTTTTTGTGACTCGGGCAACGGATAATTACGAATAGCAGCAACTTCTGCTGGAACTGGCATGATACCTCGAGAATTTATCATATGACCTAGGAATTGCAATGATTTCTTTCCAAATTCACATTTCTCCACGTTAATAGTGACACCATGTTCTTGGAGTCTCGTGAATAACTGTCGTAGATGTTGTAGATGTTCTTCCACAGTAGCGCTAGCTACTAATATATCATCGATATATGCGTATACCCCTGTCAAACCTCTAACAACCTGATCAATAAATCGCTGAAAAGTTTGAGCTGCATTAGTTAGTCCAAATGGCATTCGCAAAAACTCAAATAAACCAAGTGGAGTGATTACAGCCGTTTTCGGTATATCTTCTGGGGCCACTGGAATGTGGTAGTACGCCCGAACAAGATCAATTTTCGAAAAGATCGTGGCACCTTCCATTTCGGTAGTGATGTCGTGGATATGTGGCACTGGGTATCTATCTGCTATCGTTTGCTTGTTAAGGGCTCTATAATCTCCACATGGTCTGATTTCTCCATTCTTTTTGGGAACCATATGTAACGGAGATGCCCAGGGACTATTAGATGGCCTTATGATACCAAGTTTCATTAGTTTTTCGAATTCTCGTTTCGCAATGTTTAACCTTTTTGGGTTCAACCTTCGCGCTCTTACTCTAGTCGGTGGACCTTTCGTGACGATGTGGTGCTGTACTGTATGTTTAAGATCTCTGTTGTCGTACGACGCCCTCGTCAAATCGGCGAACTTATTTAGAAGTGACTTATATTGCTCGTTCTTATCTTTCGACACTACTAAATTCATAGATACATGATCGGTGGTCACTCCTCTTATGACTACTGAGCGTTCTCCATTCACTAGTTGGTTTCGTCGAGAATCTACTAATAGGTCAAAATTCTGTAAGAAATCGATACCAATTATGGGTACGGACACATCAGCGATCACAAATTCCCAGCGAAGTGAAATATTACGGCCGAAATTCAAGGTTAGTTTTCGCTTGCCATATGTCTTTATGTCGGATCTATTCGCTGCTTTAAGAGTTAGCGCAGTATCGATATTTTGTTTTTCGTTGCTCAATGGGGGGACGACGCTTATCTCTGCTCCCGTGTCTACTAAAAATTGCGCGCCTGTTACTCTGTCCTGAACATAGAATAAACGATTGCTCCTGGGAGCTGCGTTGATTTCCGTAGTCGTTACTGAGAATCGGTGCGATCGTTTAAATTTGCATGGAGATCTGCATTTTCGAGCTTTGTACCCAAATGTTTGATGGTACCAGCACATAGCAGGATCTGGGAGTCCCTTAGAGAATGATCGATTTCTATCTCTTGATCTGCTACGCGATCAACTTCTTTTCCTGTCGTTGTGATTTAGGCTCGTTAATTTGTGGCATAGCACATTAATTTCCTTTTGCAACGCCTCGATTCTTTCGTCTACTGAGGAGTTGAGCGTTTGTGGAGTCGCGTGTCTCATTCTCTCGTAAATCTTATCGGCTATTTTAGCGATGTTGTCTATGTCTACATCGCTATCTCCAACAGCAAGGATCTGCTGCACGTTCGGTGGGAGTCGTCGTAACCATAACTGGTAAAATATATTTTTATCAACATTCCTGTCTCCAATTACGTTGCTCATATAAGTTTTTAATTGCGAAGGCGTTCTATCTCCGATCTGCACTTCACTGAGCAATTGCTCGACAGCTTGCCGGTCGTTTAATGAAAGAGCTTTTATTACTGCCTGTTTCAATACGTCGTACGGATTTACCGCATCCGGCTTAGTTAGGACCTCTCGCACCTTGTCTGCTATTTCGTCTAGAAGTAGTGAGCTTGCATAGCCGAACTTATGTCGCTGTAAGAGAATACGATTGGCTACGAAGTAATTTTCAAGTCTAATAAACCAGAGTTGAGGATCATTAACATTAAAAGAGGGAATAGTAACATTAATAACTCCCACGGATGGTGACTGTGAAAGATCGATTGTGTCGTTGTTTAAAGACATTGATAATAAAAAAAATTAAATAATATGCGAATATAACGTAATTGTCACTAGGAGAAATGGACCGATGAAAACAATGATAATAATAAATGATACAATTTATAACATAGAACGGACTTACTGAATTGCACCAATATATCAATTGTTCGTGAATAATCGTTATTTATTATGAATATTATCGTTAAGTTCAATAATGTTTATGAGATAATGTACGTGCGATTAAAATTGTGATATAATAAATCCACAATTATGATTATAATCCAGATAATAATCCGAATAGAAACAGAGTACGTTGAATTTTCGAAATGAAATAATCTCGTCGAAAATTGTTTTGTGTTCGCTCGGCGAGGCCTCCAATTCTGTAGTGCCGCGATTCGTTAATCGTTTACTTCGATAACCGTTATAATTCTAATCTTAACGGCGCGTAAAATCAGAAGACGAAGGATAGCAGCAACTACAGTTTATAACTCAGGTTAGAAAGCTAACAACACCTGAGCGAATATGAACGAGCGAGTGAGAGAGCGGCAAGCGAGAGAGCGAATGAACAGGCGAACAAGCGGAGGAAACGAACGAGGCAAATAGCAAGCAATTACATAGGCAATTTATAGTCAGATTTAATAAGGGCACAGCAAAGCAAAACAAAGGCTGATAATAATATTTGCGTGCATACACATAAGGGTGAGGAGTATGAGTCATCGAGTGATATTTAAGTAGTCAACATTTCGGATAGAGCGTCATGTGCTCTAGTGGTATAACAGTGCAAAGATATATGCAAATTGTTACTATCCAAATAACGATATCTGTTAAGTAAGTTATAAAAAGGGCTTAACCAAAATTGGCTATAATCGAAATTGATTGTAGGATGGTTGCTATAAGCACTCCCAAGGAGTCCCCACAACAGGACGAAACGGCTGTCCAGTGCTTCCAGGTTTTCCATGGTGGTCTAGCTTCAATTGATTCATGATCTCAACCATTAAAATTACTATAATATCCACAAAACCACTTCTGATATTAGACACTACTCTTAACCTCTAGCAAGCTGGTCGTTTGCTAGTTAGTGTGGATGCGTTTATGCCACATAAACATGAGAAAACAATGATTTGAAGACACCTATGATGAAATACGAACAACCCTCGTATATTTTTTTACCTTTGAGATATACAGTTCGCATCCATAAACTAAATCGTTTATTCTCAAAGGAGTAGAAACAATGATTTTATCTTAATGCTACGTAGACGAGATATTTTAAAGCAAAAATAATAGACGTGCTAGGTCATATATTGCTTATTGATAGTACAAATGAATAATATGTAATGGATTATATTGTGTACAGGTGTTTTTATAATTAAAGTGTTTATCAAGAAAATATGTATCAAAATATTGTATAAACAACTTACATTTACTGTACACAACCCGATTCCCCATGACCCTCCATAATTTTGTAGTTTCACTTCGTAATAAGCATAATCTTGTATTATTGGTATATTTGTCCTAGCAGCACCATTAGAACAAATTCTTAAACCGGATTTTAAAATGAGTACAGATGGAGCAGCAGTGAGTACATCAAGTTTCACATAGAATTTCATCAATTCTCTATCAAGCAGTGTATAATCGTCATCATATATATTATCACGTCGACAACATCCAAATGCTGCAAATAATGACTAAAACAATTTATATGCATACATATTAGTTGAATATCAGCAACAAACTCAAATATACAAATAGATTTATAATTTGTAAATGAATGTAAATGAGGTGATTTGAAAAGATTTTATGACTAGAAATCAGTAACAGAAAACTAGGGAGCATTGGACAAGTGTTTCGTCCTGATTTACAACTTATTACCGGTACATATTCAATACTTTATACAGAATCGAACATAACATATTTAGCTGCCTATAAGAAATGAATACTATTTAACTAATAAGTTAGAATCTTGAAAAATCCACATTTTCCAACTTTAAAGTTTACAATATGACACGATCATCATCCGGTTTCATCGATGAACCTACCTCTTAGCTTGATTCATTTGACTGATAAAAAACCTTTCATCACGAAGTCAAAAAATCCGATCCCAAAAGCCATTAAGGAAGAGTGGGAAAACTAATTCAAAGGAGTTGTAAGAAAGACTAAGTACGTACGCTTTCCAGAAGTCTGGAAAAAGACGCAAATTACTAAACCCTCCTAAATGTAACAAGATAACAGCTAAAAAATATAAATGGTCAACCAAATATCATGGCTTCAAGTACTGACGGGATTCTGTTGATCCAGATATGTGACCAACCAACTAGAAATTAAAGTACTAATTCTTAGCAGGGACAATTTGTAGGAAACCCTCAATCCAAGTCTTAATCCGCTCGGTGGTGATTAACTGTATCTTTAAAGTAAATATGCACGATTTTAAATACAGGCTTACACAACAATTTTAATGGTCAGTTAACTTGAAATACTAAAAAGTTTAAGTAGTCGGTCAATTTATACAAACATATATATATATATATATATATATATATATATATATATATATATAATAGCTGGGATGTCTTATATGTATTATTTTATAGTCCATATAGTAAGAATTATGAATCAAATACAGATTTGAACAGGATAGTGGTTGACTAAAATAAACTTTACCAAAACGTCATTACTTTCATATGGAACGGCGAGTGGCTAGATGTTTAAAAACTCAGCTTCTACTACCCAGTTTAAAAACTGCTCTGTTCAGTTCGATTTAATAAGATACTTAGTAACTGAATTCTCGTGCATGAACAAATAACTAACTTTTTAATAAGTATTTTTATGCCAAATATATTTTGATTTTCGATTGAAAACCAACTTATCACTTTCTTAAAACTCTATGTCAACTAATAACCTAGTCGTGTGATACTTCGTTTTATAATATGATTAATACTAACAGTACATGAGTTTTAGAATATGATCACAAGCTTACCCACTCCAAGATGAAATTTAGCACATCCATGAGTGGATAATTTAACCGTCTTAAATAAAAGACTTTTGATACTATATATATTCAACTCCTTACAAGACTAAATCAATAGCATTTTATCTTTTTTCGTGAGTGTAAAATATAAGAAAGTAGGTAAAATGGTACAACCAACTCTACTGTTCTAACTGTATCCGATCTATGTTATACAAAAGTTATCATTATGTATCTTCAGAAAGTGACTTTTCTTTTTGTTTTTCTCACTGATCGGACTAAAATTAGATCCAGATAATACAGACCAGAAAACAACACACTAATAGGTTCCGTCATAAGATTGAAATAGACATTGTTTTGAATAACCCTATTTTTATCTGGCTTCAGCTTATGGTGACGTACCGATGAATTAATCAGCGTACTTAAAATAATAAATGAATAATAGTACGTTTAGTAATAATAATGATAACAATAATAATAACAACAGTAGCCATCGACTGAAATATTATTTTTGGACAAAATGAAAACAAAGAAATATTCTTGAAACAAGTAATGTAATTTATTTCTTTGATGACATTATATACATATACACATATATAAGTCAGAGAACAAGTCGGGGGGAAATAAATACTATACAAGTAAGTATATAGACACAAATATAAAAAAACACATTTACACAACAAGCACATAGCCAGTGTCAGTTCATTTGATGCAATAAAACACCATTCAAGCATGATGATTCCAAACAACATTTGAATCGATGCACAGTAGACAGTAAGAACGATGAAATCGGATAACCTTCAGTCCAGTAGAAATAAACCCCGAAACGTTGTCTCATATACATGTCGTATAGCTTCTTTAAAAGACGATGGGAATGTAATACAAAAATCAATAAAATCGAACAAATATTTGGCGTTTAATGGAACGTTAACGGTAGTCATAATATATCGATAAACCATGTAATAAAGTTTAGGAAATAGAGATAGAAAAGAGTATGGCACTAGTCTATAAAATCAAGAACTATTATTCCTTAAGATTAAAAAAACGAATACTCACGGACTTCGTACTACCGATCGAGTTGACCGAAACCCACTGGATAAATTTATTCTTTAACAAATCAACTAGCTTATTGATTGGGCTTTTTTGATGTTTCACATGCGATTTAAATTCCTTAAATAAAGTTTGGAAAATTTCAACCGATTTTAGTTAAAACGCTGGAAAAAAGGGCACTGATCAAAACATACCATTTGTTTTACAAATGCTTCGAAATGCAAGAATCCGAATAGTTGTTTATATCTGTCTGTTTTGATCAACTGAATAATTAAGGATACATGTGAATCACTTATACATATTTCTCACAACTACATAGAGAGTAAGAGAGAATGGAGAAAAATTATACTTTTTCGAAAGTAAACACTGCGTATATATACATTTATGGGCAATATTGAGGATAAAACCGTATTTTTTTCAAGAAAAGGATTAAATCAACCGGATTCGAACAATAATCTCTGACTTAGGAACTAGCTTATTGTTTTTCTGTTTAAAACAGTAGTTTATTGAATGATAATGTCAAATTATTTTATTCATTACATCTAAGTTTTCATATTTTACACAATCATATGACGTATTGAAATAGATTATTATAATTTATTGATTTCTATTGAACAAATTTAACACAACTTTAGTGGGCCGTGTTATGTAGAAATTCCTTCTTTTCTCTGAAAACTACATTGAGTTATCTCAATAGGTAAACGACTTCACGTGATAAGTTGGATTATGTTTCATGTCTATCTGACTATAATATGACAATGAAAAGTAAGATTTTCAATATTTACGATTTACTTCACTTCATAAATACTTTCCTAGATCACTTGTTTCAAAATTTAAATGATTATATAGAATTTAAAACTTACCCTATAATTTATGTAAACTTTCTTGTTTAATTGTGAATACCATGTATACTTCACGCCCATTAGATCGCCTACAGACAATCCAACAGTGTGAATCTAGCCTAACAGAGATTTCTTCATGCCACGAATTAGGTCTATCAAAACATTTGAAGATTAAGCATACTATAAGTAATGCAGTTACACACAAGCTTTAATAAGTAACCAGATAAAATTATTCTTATTCTACTGTTGATACAAGATTGGACAGGAAGTGAACTGATCTAGATTGAAAAAACTATTAAAAACTAGAGAGCACCACGCAGATATTTTGTCCTGGCTTGAGACTTGTCAGCAGGCCGTAAACACGACCTCGCCAGTTCTCGCTCTATATAAATTATTTAACCAATATATTTTCCAGATTCTGGAATGATCTACCAAAATCTATCCGCGATAAAATAAATCCCAACCTCTATTCACTGATACCTACTTCTCTTCTGAAAATGCATTAAATGTTCTTAGACATGCGAAAGTATCTTATTCCACAAATGAGATTATAAAAACTTCAAATAGGTATCATTACCAAGTCTTGATTTGATAATTTTGAATAAATTGAGCATTGGGTAGATTGTTATAAATAAATTATATATTTGTAATATCTCAATGAGTAGAAAAATTAGATTTTCTGACGTTTCGTGACTCAGTGTAAGCCACTTCTTCAGAGAATAAATAACCAAATTAACATTAATCCAAGTTTAAATAGTACAACGGAACAATCAAAGAATATTAGGTGATCAATCAAAAACAGGTCTGAATAAATCACTGTCACGTCATTTCATTTCGGTCAAGGTGATTCATAAGCTACATGTATGTAATTTTGTGTGTATGTATGCACTGTTAATAATGAAAACTGTGTGACCTTTATAATTACAAAGGATAGAGTTTGATTTGTAATGTAATGGTGTGAAATTGTAAATAATATCAGACTGAGTGACTAGGATAGATGGTCCAAGTAGGCTGTATGGTAAGGCCTTCCTTTCTATTGAAAGCTGTGGGATTAAGCATTATATGGAAAGCTTCAGCTACTCTTCTTTCTTTGTAGTTGGAAAAACCTTTCTGTAGTATTTTGATATTTTCGAAATCAATTTTATGACTGTTGAAAATGGCGTGAACTGCTATCGCCGATTTAATCTGAAGTCTATCTAATTCTACAGGATTATTAGGAGGTTTCTTTGTGTACCTGATATGTTCTTTGGCGCGAGTTAAGATTTCGCGAGATGACTCTCCAATATAGAAGGCATCACAATCGACACAACCTAATTTGTAGACGCAGTTCTGTGTAGACATGAATGGTATTTTTCCTTTTAATCGAACTAAAGTATTTCGAAGTGTGTTAGTTGTTTTGTAATATACTTTAATTCTGTGTTGTCTTAAGATCCTTTGGAGTTCTTCAGTTGTGCCATGACGGTATGGTAAAACTGCAGTACCAATCCATGGCATTTCATTCAAATTATTATTATTAATATTGCGTACTGAATTGTCTTGTTTTAATATACTTCTAATAATCTTCATAGGAAAATTATTAAATTGTAAGATGCTAATTACATTCTTTTGTTCTTTTTGTTTGTCCTCTTCTGAAGTGATGATCTTGTTGGCTCTTCTAAAAAGATTTAAGGCTGACGAGATTTTAGCACTGAAAGGATGTGCTGAATGGAAGTCGATGTAACGATTGGAGTGTGTGGGCTTTCGGTAGATGGATAAATTTAGAACTCCATTTATATTTCTTTTCACTAAGCAATCTAAGAAAGGTAGCTCACCATGTTCATTTTCATTCTCATTCGTGAATTTGATGTGAGATGAAAGTGTATTTATCCGTTTTGAAAACGATCTTAGATGCGTCTTTTTTATTACTACAAATGTGTCATCTACATATCTGAGCCAAATTCGTGGTTTAATTTCGTTGGAGAAAATCTTTGATTCTATGTGTGTCATAAAAAGATTGGCCACAATCGGGGACACGGGAGAACCCATTGCTACACCATTTGTTTGTCTGTATAACGTTCCGTTGAAGGTGAATAGAGTTGAATTTAAGCAGAGTTTTAACGATCTCATGATTAAACTGATGCTTAAAGGACATCTGTCCGATAGCGTAATGTCATTCTCTAGTAAGCCACTAATGAATTCTAAGCCTATATCAATCGGAATACTAGTATATAAAGATACAACATCAAAGCTTACCATGACTTCATTCTTTTCAATAATTAATTCCGATAATTTTGATTTAAAGTCATATGTATCTTTAATCATATTATGTACGTTAAGCTGTAGTGGCTTTAATATGTTGCTTGGATATTTAGATAAAGCATATGTCGGTGTGTTGGTAAAATCTACTATCGGTCTTAGAGGAATATCTGGTTTGTGAATTTTCGGTAAACCATAAAACCGTGAAGTATTACATGATTTGGGATACAAAGCAAACCAAAGCGAAGCCCCAATGACTGGTTTTAGCTCTTTCAAAAGTTCACTTGTATCTGATTTGATTTTATTTTTCATCGTTTGAGAATTTGATTGATTGATCTTTTCATAAGGTCCTGTTGCAAGATGTTCAAGAGCTTTATTAACATAATCTATTCTATTCATGACTACTGTTGTGTTGCCTTTGTCTGCTTTTGTGATTATGATCGTTTTGTCCTTTTTAAGCGAATGTATGGCCTTGTATTCTTCTTTTGAGATGTTTGGTGTAAGGTGTTTTTGTTTAGTCAAGATATGGGAAGTCTTTTGACGTAATAAATGCGATTCTTTTTCTGGTAGTTTTGCGATTATAGGCTCTAAAATTGGAGCAACTTCAAGGGTGCTAAGTGGTTTTCTATGTAAATTGAAATTTAATCCTTTCTCCAGTAGGATGATTTCATGATTCGTTAAGTTTCTGTCAGACAAATTATGAACGATTCTTAGATCATTCGGATCAGATTTCATTGCTGACGTTTTCTTATCTTTCTTCCTTTCTTTGATCTTTTCAAATTTTTTAATTTGTCGGCGTTTTGATGAATCTAAATAGTGGCGTTCTCTTTCTATGAATAGGTTGGAAATCGCGGTTTGCAAATCTG
>NW_017386039.1:659880-747086 GCF_000237925.1 Schistosoma mansoni | reverse complement strand
GATTAAAATCAACTTCAAAATTTGCAGAAATAATTAATGTTTAGTAAGTAACAGTGAGGTTAGACACAGGGTATTAGGAAATGATGGTAAATCAGTTGATGAGGTCATGAATCTTCATCGACTGAGATGGTTGGGCCACGTGTTACGTATGCCTGAACACCGATTACCACGACGTGCTATGCTCACTAGTGTAGGGGATGGTTGGAAGAGAGTTAGGGGCGACCAAACCAAAACGTGACATAAGTGCTTGAAGTCACTAACTTCTAGTCTGAGCCATGTTGGCAGATGCAGACTACCTGGTTGGGGTCCACGTGACTATCGTAACCAATGGTTGGAGACTCTGGGTGACATGGCTCAGAATCGATCACAATGGCGTAGGTGTATACACTCTTTATCTCCCCTTAAACCTTAAAATTAAAATTGCTTCATAACTTTTTTCCTTCCTATACTATATCCTTATATACAACCTATCTTTTACATACTACCACCACTAAATTAACTATTTCTATGAATCCGGTGTTCATCTTGTTGTGCTAACGAGGTGTGGCAACTTGGACCGATGCATATATGTGCCTGGTCCTACGTTGTCGCTGACTGACTGACTGAATGATTATTGAAGGTACACGACGTCACTATTTATCCACTGAATACGGGGAAAAATCTTGAATGTAGCAGTAGTTTTAGGCGGCGATGTTACTTTGGTCAACGAGATTATAAACCTTCACCTTAAAGTGAGATGTCAATTAGAGAGAAGAACTGGGAAAGTAGAAACTAGGACAAGTTAGGTCGAGACATTTTCGAAAGACAGTCACGATAATATAAAAATATTCATTCCTTCATTTTATTCCGAATCGTGAAGATCACGTTATTTGGTGTCTTTGGTTATATATTTGCAAACGATATCTTTATTTCTATCCCCTACTTTTGTCACATCATTATCTGCATTTCAAAATTTCCTTTATCGATTTATTCTCTTTGTGGTGCTGAGGGTTAATGACAAGTCGGGTTGATGGACTAATGATCCAAACAATAATACTCTTCGCAGATATCTACATGCCTGTTTGATCATTATTATTAATGCCTTTATTCAATGTAATATTTTTGGTACAATATAGAATTCTCAGCAAAGTTATTTTAGCAAGTTTCGTTTTCTTATTTCATGATCGATCCTGACGATAAAATTGAGTGATCATCAGTTAGATATTAGCAGTTCAGGAATCGACATCTGAATAATATTCATTCCTTTCAATGCATATTACCAGCCACCATGATGTCTCTGATAGTGCTTTTTATAACTTGTGCAGCGAAAGGTAGTAAGCTTTTCATAAATGCCCCTGAATAGGTTATGCGGTTAAGGGATATAATGGTGTGTTAAAACAAACAAAAACAGATAACTTGTTGAAGTATCTATATGACAAGAACAGGTAGCCCAGATATTCAAGAAAGCCACCAATAATTCTCTGCATATTCACCTGGTTGGAGCGGTAACATTTAAATCGGATTCAACTCGGTGGTTTGTCGCAAGCACAGATAAACTATGTTAAAACATGAGCATACACGTCTGTCGACTTATAAAAAGTTTCAAAGTAATTTTACTAGATTTAAATACATACTTTTTAAACGTGATTTAAAAATGCATATGTTTTTTTATTGTGTTTCGTGCTATTTTTAGTGATCATGATAAAATATCGATGGGGTAGCTTAAATGTTTACGTAGATGAATGATTACACTTTTTTCAAAAGAGGGAACCAAGTGTGTGCAGAGGAATAAAAATGAAAGCATGCAACTAGTTGTTAGAATAATACAAGAAAATTGGGATACTTAGTAAAAAGAAAAAAATTGAGCGAAGAAATTTCCTGTCAATTTTTCATCGTGGCTCTACACTAATATATAAAGCAATATTGAGTAATTAGAAGAAAGAGCAATTATTCGAAAAATTAAACAGTTCCTACATTGCATAGTATATAAAAAAGAATGACAAAATATTTTGATGTCAATATTTTGGTGGTTGTGTAGGAATCAAGAGACGGATCTTGAGAATATGTAAAAATACAAAAGTGGAACAAATTAGAAAACTGTTTGAATATTTTCTAATGATGCAATATCAAATGCGGACCATCTTAAAGATTCATTGGTTTCTAATGAAGTCCTTGAGGAATTTGAGGAAAATATTTTAAAGGAATTAAATCCCGACGGTATCACAACAAATGTTGCTTGTTCTTATAATACATTTGCTTGAAACAGATTAGCAAATTTTATATAGTTGAAATCATGAGTCAATTGAAGCTAGACTACCATGGAAAACCTGGAAGCACTGGACGGCCGTTTCGTCCTATTGTGGGACTCGTTAGCAGTGCGAATCCACGATCCCGCCTCGCGAGATTCGAACCCAGGACCTATCAGTTTTGCGCGCGAGCGCTTACCCACTAGACCACTGATCTCATGTTGCAGATTAGTCGAATTTGTGGATGCTTCCACGGAATGCGATTTTCGATACACCTTTTCTCGAACAAAGTATCTCATTCAAATTGGTCTCCTTCAACAGTCATGATGATGAGGATAGGACAACAGATACGTTTGGCTGTCATTGAAAAGTCTTGATGTCGACATCTGTTGCATCTCTGGGACCCGTATTCAAGACTCTGATGAAGCTTTACAAATTATCTCTCCATCGTTCGATTCGTAAAGCTTGTTCACGTGCGCATATACGAGGACTTTGTGAAATCTTTGTCCGGTTTGGCTGCCGTAGACGTTGTATTAAGTGACATAGCAGGGACAACACTAATTGATTATATCCCCATTAAAAGTCATTTGTGGGTCGTCAGATCGGAAGGTTCCATTAAAGTGAAACGGACTGGCGTGCGAAACGGTCATTTTGCTATCTTCGCCTATATCCCGACACATTGCAGCCTAGATCCAATAAAGGACGAGTTCCACTATCAATTAATTGGTTTGGAGAAAGCGCGCCCGACAGATATTGTAGTACAAGCCGGAGATTTAAATGCGCAGGTCGGGCATCTAGGGACAGAGCACAGTTGTTTGGGCGGCTGGCTGCCCAATGGGGACTCGTTGGTTGCAGGATAGATAACGGTAACCATCTCCTACAAGCAACAACTCATTTCCAGCCAGTACCAACTTCTGTAACAGTCATTGATGGTGTACTACCTGACGTCCTGCATCCGCAACTCAAACTTGGACTCAGACTAGCCACATAGTGATTAGCTACTGATGGAGTAGTTATGTACACGACTACCGCTCCTTTTAGAGTTCCTATCTGGACTTCAATCATGGTTTAGTTAGCGACAATCTTATTTTACGTTTCAGTCGTCAAAAATTTCATTGTCCTGAACGGATTGATCCAAGCAAATCCACCGCAACTTTCGCTACAACTAAATGTGGAGTCGAGTTAGATTCAAAGCTAGCTATCAACCCGTAGAAGAGTATGGATGAGAGATGGATACGTTTGCTTGACACTATGGAAATGGTGGGTTACGTTTCTTGTGGCTTCGAGAAACGTCCCGCTTATAAGCACTGGGTTTTTACAGACTCCCTGTAACCCCTTGAGTCATGTAGGTCCACTTCCTTAACTGAACTATTTCTCTCAGTTTTGGACCATCCTCATCGACTTATAGTTTTCCTTATTCATTTATTCACTATGACTAAATTTCTCTTCTTCTTCTTCTGTTTATTCACATTTCTATTTGCTAATTTGTGTGGCAAATACCTATGTTGATGCTTATTTGTACAAGTATTTCTATGTTTTCAATAAATAACCAGATAGAGATCTACCTGATAGCACTTTAAATTTAGGATAATATACTGTACCATCCAAGATAATCACAGTTACGTTTGACTTACCTACCATCCATAAATGAACAAGTCTGATTTGAGGCTAAACGCTCGGCTAACAAAGTTAAACGTGGACCAACCATTCTATCAAATTCCACAAAAAATTCCATCGGAATAGGATCAGTACCTGAAGCATATAATTCTTCATAAAGTAAAAATATTGAGCACCAAGCGAAAACGTATTAAGTGCATAGAGAGAACATTATAAAATCGTTATGATGTACTTAAATGATTCAGATAACAAACCGATTTCTTTTATGCTTATGGGGTACAATCTGGTGAGTATTTAGAACTAGATAGCCAGAATGTTGCATTTTTCCGAGGAGCCAACAAATGACGATAGATAGGTCTGTTGAATTGTGCATTCAGTCGATCAACATTGTATTGATGTTTAGGGAAAAAATTCTGTTTCAATCATCCTTAAACAAGTAAAAATCATGTAATTCTTAATAATAAGGTTGATTTTTAAACACCAATGTGTACTGGTAAAAGAAAAGATTCCCGATTTGTATTTTTTTAAATAACATATTCGACATTTTTGATCAACAAGTTTTAGAAGTTAGTAAAAAGTTGAATTCATTCTATGATAAACAGTTTCTAAAACTCAATGAAATTTGACGAATGTGCATTTCATTTGTGTTGGTTGTTTGAATTAATGTTCACGGCTGTAATTGATCAGTCTCTTTTGGCAAATGTTTATCCTATGCAAATTCCATCAGTATTTCCTTAAGTCACAAGCACTATACGCAGAAATGGATGTCTAACAGTATAATCTAGGACGTCCGTTTCGAACTACTTTTCGCTCATCAGCTGGATGCATCTGCATCTCACAGTTAATGTTCACTCCGAGACTCGGACTCAGTACTTAAACATCAATGGAAAGATTTAAAAAAACAATACAAGCGAACTAAACCTCACCGCATTGCACAAGGCAGTGGTTATCCGGACCCAGTAGCCAAAAAGATAACACGATGGCGTTTGAAAAGAACAGTAGTGAGTTCAAGTTCCGGGATGAATACCAACTGAGATACAGGTACATCCAGACCACGAGTCCCGCACAGTACGAGATGTGCGTCCTGGATTCCACTGCTAGCCACCATCCGTCTCTGATTATAATTAATTTTATCTTGTAATTTGAAATTGTATTTACGATACATTTTTATAAATGGGAGATTTAATTTGTGAGTTGAAGGACCGTAAGTTATATATTTTCGGTAAATAAGTATTCGATAGAAATGTTAGCAAATGTAGATACTTTCGGTTAGAGTTGTCAGATGTTAAGAACTCTCATTTCCATTTACTAAATGCTTTACAACTGAATTAGATTACAGATCCAGCTTAATTCCTACACTTTAGAAAAATTGATATCAAGAAGACTATTATCATATAAAAGATATCACTAACACAATTATCATGAAGTTCGGGTCATAATTTGAAACGTTTTAGGAATACTAATAAACAGAATATCGACCTAGTTTTTATAAAAAGAACTAGCTTGAAGATGAATGTACAGTGGTCCCCCGTTTTACAAGTAAAGTAATAAGCGATCCCAACACAACAATCAGGGCCGCCCAGACAACAAATGACGACGGAAATCTCGGAAAGAAATAAAGCCATAACAATCACTGCCGCGGTCAATTTACGAGTTTCAGTTTCCAAAATAACTGTTTCGTTCCAGTTATAAATCAGTTGTCAGTTCAACGTACCTCAAATCATGTTTCTTCATTTATAAATACACTATTTTTTATCAAGTCGCTGTTACAACAAACGACGCGGTTACTAGTGTAAAAACACGTCGATTTCAGTAGCAGAAGTAAAATCAATGCTTCATTTTAATGAAGTTGTGTTCATTAGATTTCATTTAATGATCATCAGTGCATTGAAGGAACACATGCTTAAACAATCGAATCCGGAATCGCACTAAAAAATTATAGATATAATGAACGAGGTAACTGCAACATTTCCTGCCGCAGTAAGGAACAGTTTTGTGTTTAAGAAAGAGGTCAGTACATTCTGTAATAAGGTTGACTTCGGGCAATGTTTAAATGTTCTTTTATCAAATTCCTCTCATGAATGAATCAATTTCTGACAAAATTTTTAATGATGTCATATCAAATGCTGACTATCTTAAAGATTCATTGGTCTCTAATGAAGTCCTTGAGGAATTTGAGGAAAGTATTTTAAAGGAATTAAATCCCGACAGTATCACAACAAATGTTGCTTGTTCTTATAATACATTTGCTTCTAGTGAAAATCATGGTCAATATGAAGCACAAGTTCTCAATGGGTTGAAATCTAATTATAGTTCTGATGGTCTTATATCAAATGTTATTTATCTTCACAATCCATTTACTCCTGATCAGTGGGAGAAATGTTTTTTAAATGAGTCACATTCTGATCATATTTCAAATGTTATTGTAGCAGATGTTGAGTGCTTTTACACCTCATATATGCCACGTAGAATCCGTACTCAATGCTATGATGAATCAATAGATATAACAAGTGTTTGAGAAGCATTCCTCAAACAAGGATGCACAGGAGTCATGTCGTTAACAACGTGTGAAAATTTAAACTTAGTCCCTAAGTTTGACAGTTAGAAATTCGCGTTTATTTATTCATTTAAACACATAAATATTGGTACAAAGGGGCACCAGATAAATATGCGCCTCACAAATCTCATTTGATTTGTGTGAGGGCTGAGATACTATCCAGGTGCCCAAACTGAAGCAGGTGGTTTTCTTAGGGAGGACACACCCCGAGCCTTTGACCTAAAGGTCTAATCCACAAGGCAGCGGAGCACCGTGAGGAGATGCAGTCCCATGGTAATCGGTGACCAACAATAGGTTCATACGCCATTTGTTCCTTCAGGATCCTGGAGCCCATGTGCACCATTAGTTTGGAATGAGGGTTTTCCAACTCCCCTAGGTGGATCCTCCATATCCACCAACCCGTTAATAGCGCCGGATATTCGCTTTTCATCCTCTCAATTTTGTAAACAACACCCTGGCCACGAGAAGGCAGTGAGTAGGACTTCCCTGGCAGAGTCTATATATGCGTGGCCACGTGAGAGCATTTCGAGAGGGAGAGCGGACTCTCCCCACTCTCGGCCTTACCAGGGCATTTGGGTAGGAATGAAGATTTATTTAAGATAAACGTGGCTAAACCAGTAACTGGGTCAAATGTTCATGCTTACCACAGGAAGCTGAGGTCGAATGAAGACAAAAAGAGTGCCAATTTCATTTCGCCAAAAATGTTAAGTAAGATCAATTCGCACAAAGTACTCAGTGTTTTTGGAAAACTGTATGATGAGCAGTAATCAAATTTCAGTATTCGTTATAGTTATTTACAGATTATATTAATCTTGTTTATTTGGACAAAATGAACGTCATATACAAAAGGTAAACCTTGTTTCAGTTATTTAAAATCAGTCCAATTGCAATATACCTGTATGTAAAATGCAGCCATCTACTGATCCTAATGAGTATGAAGCACAGACAACTGTCCCGTTAAAATTCTTTGGTGACAAAGTGAGTCTACATGAATCACATGCATTGTTACTAACAAGTCGAAATTTAAAATGTATTCATTCGTATTGTGAATGGAACAATGGCATTGTATTTTTTCGTATGAAAAGTGGAAAAATCACCAAGTATAATATTACCCATAGAGGTAAAGATCGTACAAAAGAATACCTCAACCTTTATGTATATCCACACGCTACAGTACTCTCATATAGCGAAGGTGTGAGTAGTGTTGAGACAGTTCAGATCAATAAAGTCACATTATTTGTAACGTAGTTACATGAAGATCCAACCTTGTTTCGTGGAGGAGGAAGAGTGATATATTCATTGGACAAAGGAGTAGAGCATAGAAGTCAGAAGATTAAATAGATTTTGTTCCAAACGAAGCTAAAAAACTAACTGGAAGTTGGAACACGATCACGTAACCGGTCGAGATTTCAGCGAGTACGAAAAAGAACAACAATCATTCGACCTCTCTCTAAGGAAAATTTACACATCCGTATTCCATTAAAAAAAGAAGGGGAGGTGATATGGTAGTATTAGAAAGCAAAATTACTTTCTTTTACTCATTGTGATTTTTGTTCAACATTACTTCCGTTTTAATTCAATGTGATAATTACCCAGTGTAGTATTTGTTTTGTTTTCCAATGTGATATTTTATTCGGTATGGCATTAATTTATCTGACTGTCATGTTTACTCAAGATACGATATTCTTGTATTAAATTAACATTATGCACAGCATGACATATAGCATATGATTTCTTGTAACTCTGGGTATTTTTCATATATGTGATTTCATCCTAATTATTAATCAAAATGGGTGGACAATCAATTTATAACGAGTATATTTTCGACTAGGGTCGTCGTCGTGTTTTGGAGTTAATAAATCTTCATGTGTACCAGTCTTGGTGTTTTTAATTCGCGTCGTGGGAATTGCAATGGTTCCTCGTTTTACATATATAAATAATAAACGATTTCGATATAACAAACGACGACTAGTCATAATAAAATGTACTCAAATTCAGACTATAAAAAGCGATTTGTAAAGGAGGTAACCTAATTACCATGGTGAATCACTGACTTCATTTTAGTTCATTTCAGTTTTAAACGGACGTCTTTGCCAAAGTATAGTGAAAAGTCACTTCGAATACGAGAAAAATTCATTGATATAGGTTGGTAAAAAAAATGTAAAACGCAATGCCTGGAACTAGGTTTTACAGTGTTAAAAGTACAGTGACTCTAAGGAAAAAACGCTTATGATTCCGGCCTAAAAACAAGACTTTTACTAATGCCAAAGCTTTTTATTAAATAGATACTAAAATAGCTTGAGGGACAGATATAAAATTTGATTTAAAGGATTACACAGTGAAAAGTTAGTGTCAAGTTGACCGATATTGCGAAGTAAAACTAATTATGAAAATAGGGTGAAAATACAGTATGTCCTGGCAAAATTACGCAACATACCTGAATCCTGAGGAAATACTGTCATTAATTTTTACATATCTACCTAGAAAAAGTTGATTTGCCAAACCAGAGTTGTTAAAGTTACATAAAGTCGAAGGGATTGTTTTAGCCGAAACGCATGAGCTTGAAAATGTTAGATTCAAGTGTGTTGGATGCTGCACGCACTTACTAGTAAGCAGTCACAGAGTAGAATTACATCCTGATTTTCGATGTCCATTGAAATAATATCATCTAATGATAAAAAGTGAACTGTAATTTACAAGATTTACACATCTGGTCAACAATTTATTGTACTCAGACATAGCTAATATTGGGAAATAATGAGATTCTTTTAATTCTGAAATCACTTTGTGGAATTAGTCTGGTCACCAATAAGAATATGATTACAAATCATTTCAACCACTATTTTCTAAGAACACTGATATTCATTTGAGTTACTGTTAAAGAAAATCACTTTTGAGTTCAAAAGATAACAAATATAAATACAAAGCTTCTCCAGAGTTTTCTTTTCATTTCAAAAGAGATCACAAGGAAAACGTTTAGTTGTAGAGAATAAGAGTGTCATATAATAATTTATTTGAGTACTAATATCCTTAATATTTATGCAGTTAATATAATAAAGGCAGTGATCTTGTAAGCAAAGAATTTCAATAACTATGATTTTAAACTAAATTTCAGTATATCAACCGAGTATAAAAGAAATATATAAAAGCGAAACAATTATAAATTTAAAGTTGAATAGGACGAATATTTTACAGCTTATATGGTTCAGTAGTGGGAAGCAGAATTTTAAGTACGAATATTGATAAAATTAATCTTACAAACTCCAAGTATGACTGAATTTTTTCGTCGTTTATTGTTTCATTTTAAAATTTCTGACTGAACTATAAAAGTAAAAATAATTGACCACAAAACATGACCCCGAATGCCCTGATACGGTCGAGAGTGGGGAGAGTCCGCTCTCCCTCTCGAAATGCTCTCACGTGGCCACGCATATATAGACTCTGCCAGGGAAGTCCTACTCACTGCCTTCTCGTGGTCAGGGTGTTGTTTACAAAATTGAGAGGATGAAAAGCGAATATCCGGCGCTATTAACGGGTTGGTGGATATGGAGGATCCACCTAGGGGAGTTGGAAAACCCTCATTCCAAACTAATGGTGCACATGGGCTCCAGGATCCTGAGGGAACAAATGGCGTATGAACCTATTGTTGGTCACCGATTACCATGGGACTGCATCTCCTCACGGTGCTCCGCTGCCTTGTGGATTAGACCTTTAGGTCAAAGGCTCGGGGTGTGTCCTCCCTAAGAAAACCACCTGTTTCAGTCTGAGCCCCCAGGCAGTATCACAACCCACACACAAATAAATGAAATGACGATTTCTACTGACAATACTATTCACGCTCCTACTAAAAGTCAGACAATTTACATTATTATTATCATTATTATTTACCACGTTGCTTATTCACTCCCTTTTATCCCTAATCTGTGTATCCTTACTTTTCAACAGTGGAAACTCTGTTCTATTTAAACGATCTCCAGTCACTGACTGGTCGAAAGTAAATGCTTCCACCGACTAAGAATACTAAACCAGTCTTTCTGAAACCATGTACGCCGTTTAAACTGGCTTCCTTCAACGTTCGCACACTAATGCAGATCGGACAACAGATAGGGCTGGCTATGTCTTTAGAAAGTCTTAATATCGATGTTTGTTGTCTATCCGAAACCCGTATTCAAGACTCTAGTGAAGTACTACAAATTCGCTCTCCATCTGTCGCTTCGAAAAGCTTGTTTCACGTGCGCTTATGCGGGGACCCTGTGGCATCTTCGTTTGGTCTTGCTGACGTTGGTGTTGCACTAAGCGCTAGAGCTGAGGCAGCACTAATCGACTGGATCCCCATTAACAACCGGTTATGTGCTGTTAGATTAGGAAGCTCCATCAAAGTGAGAAGAAATCGGCATGAGAAATGATGTCTTTTTGTCATCTCCGCCTATGCCCCGACAGATTGCAGCCCGAGTGCAATCAAGGATGAATTCTACCACCAGTTAACTGTTCTCCAGAAAGTGAGCTCGACAGATATTGTAGTACTAGCCGGAGACTTGAATGAACAGGTCGGGCGTCTAGGCACAGAAGAGAGTCGTTTAGGGGGTCGATGGGAACTTGTTGGTCGCAGGACAGATGACGGGGACCGTTTGGTGCTGACTTTCTGACTAAGGAATTGACTGTGTTATTTACAAAGGTTTGGGAGCAAGAAAGTGTTCCAACATCATGGAATGAGTCGATAGTCCTTATCTTTAAAAAGGGTTCATGTTGTTCCTATAACAACTATCGGGGGATAAGTCTACTTCCGATTGCGTCCAAACTACTGGCTTCTCTCATACTTCGTAGGTTGTTTAAAACCCGATTAAGACTGACTCGTGGGGAGCAGGCCGGTTTTCGTTCTGGTGAAGGATGTATTGATCATATCTTCACCCTCCGTCAAACTTATCACAGGTCAACAATCGTGGTGTTTCTTGATATCAGGGCCGCCTTCGATTCGTTGGACAGAACTGTCCTCTGGGACTGTCTTTTGAAGAAGGATGTGCCCGAGAAGTTTATTAACATCTTAAAGGCCCTGTATACGAACACCTAAGGCAGAGTGAGGGCATACAACCACCTTTCTCCATTGTTCCATTCAAGCAGTGAGGTTAGGCAGGGTTGCCCAATCTCACCATTCGTCTTCAACTTTGCCATCGATGACATTCTGGAAAGAGCTCCTTAACTGAAAGAGATCTTCTGGTTGTACATTTCAGTTTCCCCCATCGTTACTCTTATTTTTTTTAGATATGTATCTTACCCCTTTTCTCTTCCTATTCTCATTGTTTTGTGTGGCGCATATATATCTGGTGCCCCTTGTACCAATACTTATGTGTTTAAATAAATGAACATGACTAAATTACAGTACTTCAATCACATATAATTGCAAACAACCTATGCATACACTTCACGATACCTAAAAAAAGTCAGATTTGATATAAACATATGAAAAAATTAATCTCCCGTTATACATGAAGGATTGAAACATATAACTGGAAAACTGCTTTTGCGAAACCCTATGTAAAAATACTGATTATTATTATTATCATTATTGATGAATTCTAAATTGTAAACCGGACCCAATACAGTTACAATTATTGTGAGAAATATAATGAGATGCTTTCTGGCTTCGTGAATCTTGCTACATAGGATGACTTTTGTGAAAATTAAGTATATGAACAACAATATTGTACCAATGTGAATAAATAAAGTTACAAAGTTCAATCTACAGTCTAATGATCAAAATCCAAGTACACTGGTCATTTTGGACTATTTTAATTACATGTTAATTGTTGCATGTCTAGAAAATGATACTTCAGACACAAGAAGATATACTCACTGGTCAGCTATTAACATAACATACAACCAATGAGATTTGTTCTTAGTGATGAATTAATGATTTACTGAGTAGAATAAATAGTCACTTGAACACAATGAGACTAATTTGGACCAATATAGTTAATTCTCTCTAAGAACTAAATAGTAGCTTCTCTAGTAAACACAGAGTTCGGCTAAACTGAGAGTCACATCTAATGTGTAAATACTAATGATATTAATGATAATTGAACATAGACAGTAACGAAAAGTTATGTATTTCTATTTCTTTTGGGGAAACACTTGAAGCCCTAGTTAATAATTTTTGCAGTATGAATTCTTGAAGTAAATCATAAAAATAAACATTGATTAAAAGACGTGAAAGCTAATTTACTTACCTTTAATAAGTAAACAAAGGACAGCTCTTAAAGCCTGATAGGTAATTAATTGACAATTGGGTAAGTGGGAACCTGGGGCACAAATTAATGGACATTTAATTTGCTGGGACAAATCAGATAAGTCCTTTGGACCAACAAGATATCTGAATAATAAACCATTAGAAACGTGAAAGATTATTGACTGGAAAGTTACTATATGGGGTAACTTGTTGGTGTCAAACAAATGGAGAAAAACTAACAAGAAGCTTTGAATCCAGTTTTTGTGCTCATTGGAGCATATCGTCCGCATACAAAAAGGAATTGACCCTCATCTACAGAATGGAACCAGTGCCACACAGTATAAGTCAGATACACTAATATTGAGCTATTCATGCTGACTAACTTTCTAAATAATCGGACTGAATAAACTGGTCATTCGTTGGATAATAACCGCCGTCATACATTTTAGTTCTTGATTATTACTGAATATGGTTTGTCTTAAATCCGAACGAAGAATAAATGAATGGTGACTGTTAGGAAATATTTATGGATTATTATTACATATATTCCAGTAAGTAATTATAAAGTAACTAGATTATATATATATATATATATATATATATATATTCGCATTCCTTTTATCATAAGCTTTCATTTGACCTGTTGACTTCTACTATACGGTTTACGATTCTTATGTTATTCCCAATTCGTTAGTTACAGTCTCTCATACTCACAGCCACTTTTGGCTTGATTCGGTAAAATTGTTATTTTCTATTTTGTGGCATGATGAGGTCTCGTTTGATTGTAAATAAACTGTGTATGTCTGAAATACATGATTCATACAGTGGAAGCAACGATTGTGTTTTGGACTCAGCGGGCAGGGCTAGGTAAGAAGAAACAATAAGGATTCTGAGTTGATTCTAGGCTGCTCATGCTGGTTAACGCGTCATTGGTTTGGCACAGGGCTAAGGTCATATAACTCGGTGTTCTGATTGACGATCTTGTTACGTGATAATTGACGGGCCATAAGAACATAACAGTTCGTCACATTAATAGTAAAATAGTTCGTAATAAGGATTATGTGGTTATACAAAATTTTACATTCTCTTGATCATAATGTTAATAGGGCATTTAAAAAATATTAATCAGCAGTAAAGTTTACACTTCAGGGATTTACTCGGTTCTATTCCACACCAGTAGTAGTTACTGTTATATCTTGTGGTCGAGTGGATGACTTGCTAATGTGTGACGTGACAGAACCGCCAATCAGGGAGCAGCGAATTATCGACTGGAACAGTGACACACGAAACCCGTACGAGCAGACTAGAGTGCTAACCGGTCCTGCGATCTGCCTAGCCCAGCCAGTTAAGTCCAAAACACCAATAACAGCCTCAGTGGTATGAATCATTGTATTTCAAACATACTGAGTTTATATACCAACCAAACAGACCATATTGACCCATAAAATAGATAATAACATTTGTACAATATTTAGCCGTATGTGGCTGTGAATAGTAATCAATAAACTGATGATAACTCAAGGATCGTATAATAATAGTTCAAAGGTCAAAATAAAGTTAGTGATAAGAGGAAACGAATATGATTAGGTTAATTACAATAGGAAATATACATATTATATTGGCCAATAATTAGTCCTCAAAAGTTACCATTCATAATTCTCTTCGGGATACAACAGTTACTGAAGTAAAAAGGAATAATAAAAATCATACAATCCTCAAGGGATTTTTAAGGTTTCTGTAACCAGCTTTTCAAAAATGCCGACTTTCCACATAGGTTTCCTAACCTTTAAAATCAATTCTTCGAGGAAATATGTTAGTAAAAATCAATGTTCAAAGTGATTTGATAAAACAGTTCGAAACTAGAGGCGATAACAATAGTGATGCACTAATGTACTAGGTTTTCCAATCGGTTAATTGACTGGGTTATCCGAATAGTGATATTGAGAGACCACTGAACCTAAGTGGGATATTGTTCATTACATAGTTGTAAACGATCTGGAAATCGATTCAAAAGATACTGAATTCAGATCTTCGTATAATCCATGATAAACACTTGCTTATGTCCCTCCACTTGAAGGATAGGCTTCCACAACTAATTAAATCCCAAGTCAACATAATTAATCAGATGCTTCTGGGGAGACGGTCAGTCGATACATTGGTTGTAATTCCAGAATTATCCCCTGTTGCGTTCGTCAGAATCTCCAATCACAGATTAGTAGAGAGAGATACAGATTGATTACATCCCCTATTCTGCAGAATGTAGTATATTCAGGCAATCTAGCTTAGGATTATTCTTTTGACATAATTTACAAGATCTAGTTAACTACTTAAAGTTTTACCCTTAAACATTGTGTTGAGTACAAACCAGGCTTCTAAATACAGCATTTATGCACTATCAAAGGTAAATATTTTCAAGACATCATTTATACACCCAAAAATATCATTACCTTCCTAAATGTTTAGATTTTGTTTTCATAGTAGTCGCATGCGTTAAATCCGGTTGTTCAATAAATAGAAATGAATTTAAATAGTGATAAATATGACGAACATATGTTAGATCCAAAGTAGAACTGAAACAAAACAATTGGAAAGATAAGAAAAGAAAGAATTTACATGAAATAGTTTACCGGAAGGAAATAGCAACCCACTTATTGAGGTGATTAAACAAACATTAAAAAGCGCATTAGTTCAACTGAAAACGTCGAACAGAGCCACAGTAGACTTTGATAAAATAAGGATCCAAATCTATAACTCTAGTTTGTGTTGACAAGAAATTTATGATACCCTTGTCCCTTTGTTGGCTGGATATAACTTAATAAACGATTTTACCAATTTTTTATAACCCGTACTTTTTGTTCTTCACCTCCTTCCGTTTATGTTATTCACTATCTAATTATTTACATACTTATTACGTATTTTTAATGGTGTTTTGTGACTAACATTTTGAGGTCTACTTATCCAAATTTGACTTACTTGCTGTGTTGAACTAATGACCAGAACTTCTAATACTTTAGTATAAGTGTACTTTTTACCTGTTATGTGAAGTTATACAATCTATTTCATCGTGATCATCGACTCATAAATTGCCTTGATAGGTTCAATTTCATATAAATATTCATGTATATTAGAGTAAAACCTGATGATAATCTAATTGAAAAAATATTGTTCGATATACTTTACAAAGCAGGAATCTTTAATATTTATTAGTCGACAAAGATGTGTGGATGTGATTATTCTGGAAAGAAAATTTTATTTTATTTTATTTAAACACATAAATATTGGTACAAAGGGGCACCAGATAAATATGCGCCTCACAAATCTCATTTGATTTGTGTGAGGGCTGAGATACTACCCAGGTGCCCAGATTGAAGCAGGTGGTTTTCTTAGGGGACCACACCCCAAGCCCTTGACCTAAAGGTCTGATCCACAAGGCAGTGGAGCATCGTAAGGAGATGCAGTCCCATGGTAATCGGTGACCAACAATAGGTTCACACGCCATTCGTTCCATCAAGATCCTGGAGCCCATGTACACCATTAGTTTGGAATGAGGGTTTTCCAACTCCCCTAGGTGGATCCTCCACACCCACCAACCCGGTTAAAGCGCCGGACATTCGCTTTTCGTCCTCTCACTTTCGTAAACAACACCCTGACCACGAGAAGGCAGTGAGTAGGACTTCCCCGGCAGAGGCTATATATTCGCGTGGCCATGTGAGAGCATTTCGAGAGGGAGAGCGGACTCTCCCCACTCTTGGCCGTACCAGGGCATTTAGGGGCGGAAAGAAAATTAAATGAACTATTCACTGAAACAAAATGTCAACGTCAACGACGATACTGTGTGCCCAGACATAAATATAAATAATTTATAAGTATCATTATTTAAAAGTCGAGATTTTCGCTTAGCTTTCGAGTTCTTTCTGAAATTGTGGCATAGTGGTGAAAGTACCCAGCTTCTAGTCAGTAAGCCTCAAATTGAAAACCTGTTTTACTTATTTCAGCTTCGGCAACCGGGTTATATCACTTAGTGTCTCAAAATCGAGTACATACACCTGTACTTGATGAACAAATTAACTCTTCTCGAACTCATTCTACTTATATCAAGCAGACTTGCTATAGGTTGCCTTGTTAAAGTTCATACCTTTGAGTTAACTACAAGCAACCAGATGGTTGGGCGGCCTATGCTCCGCGAGGGGTAACAGGCATAAGTAAGTAAACAGGTAGTTAACATAAATGGTTTTAAAAAATAATTTATTGGACCTAAATAAATGAATCTCTTTCATCAGGCTAACAAATATTAAATTATGGATAACTTCTGGGAACTATTTATGGACTGTTATCATATTGCATATTCCTATTTTATAACTGTTAAGTAACTAGATTATATATATATATATATATATGTATATATATATATATATTCGCATTCCTTTTATCATAAGCTTTCATTTGACCTGTTGACTTCTACTATACGGTTTACGATTCTTATGTTATTCCCAATTCGTTAGTTACAGTCTCTCATACTCACAGCCACTTTTGGCTTGATTCGGTAAAATTGTTATTTTCTATTTTGTGGCATGATGAGGTCTCGTTTGATTGTAAATAAACTGTGTATGTCTGAAATACATGATTCATACAATGGAAGCTGATATTGGTATTGTGGATTCAACAGACAGGGCAGGGCGAGGATCAATAAAGACTCTAGGCTGCTCGTACCGGTCAACGCGTCATTGGTCTGGTACAGTGCTAAGATTATGTAAGTCGTGTTCTGATTAGCGAACAGATCACGTGATAATTAACAGGGGGATAAATGATAACAGATAGAAAACCATGTAAACGCCTTTTGAACTAAAGTTGGATTGTATAGATTCAGAGCTAAAGCCAGTAATGAGCTTTTTCTGTAAGAAGGATACAATATGTCTATGAAAATTACATTTAGACTCCATGTTTCTATAACAGAAATTTACAAGAGAACGTCAGATAGAAAATATACCATCAAAATTAGAAAACAAAATGGAGTATCAGTTTTGCGCACTCGATTCTGAACTCAACTACTTGAAAGTTGAGTGTTGAAAACATATAGCCATTCCTTCATATAAGTGTACTAATTTACAACAGAAACATCAAATATTTGAGCTAGTGAAACGAAATACTGACTAATGTATGTGTCTGCATGACCATTTGAGAAAGTAAGGGATAGATGAAGTAAAACGGTTATGCTGTTATTAGCCATGTTTCTTGTTCAGTCGATGCACCACAGGAGTACTGATTTGCATCAGACCACGAACTTGAGGTTACAACCATTCAAACTACTATTATGATACAAATCAAAGGTTATGAATTATGAAAATAATGTATGATTAAAAGGAATTTTCGACTTGTAATTCAAACAACTCACTATATAAGTCTACCTTCAAAGAAAAACGCTGAATGCTCAGTACAATTAAAACTATATTCAATCCTGTTAAGAAGGCCATGAATGCGACCAAAATCAGTTGGTTCAATCGATATAAATTGAATTCCGTTGAAACAATCCAATATATCACAGTATTCGAAAAGCATAGTACGTAAGTACTACAAAAAGTGAATAATAATTTGTAATTTTTCGATTTATTAGAATGTTTCCTAAACCCAACACTTACTCGAGAAAAGAAGTGCTCTAATTTAGCTTTTATTATTTCATAATCACACGTTTTAACGATTTCAGTAACTTTTCCATGGAACAGCTATGAGAAATAGAAAACATAAGAGGAAGTGAAGAATCATGAGTTCTAACAAGTAAATAAAAAGGTGGATAAAAGAGACATTTTTCATGGAAAAAGGATATTAATTTTGCTCACCTCAAAAGTTTCACAAGCAATAGACAAGACTGAATCAATAATGTCATTGTGTAAATAATCATTTTCAACTAGATTATCATTTGTTGAACTCGCAACAGATGGTACTGAAATAACCTAGAAAAGTGCAGTTTTTTTGGTAATATTTATAAAACTGAATGTACATCTTACAATTACAATTTGTATGCTGGGAGTTAAACTTTTGAAAAGTCTTTTCGTATTTTTCGTACGTACTGATGTACATGGTGAATTGAAAGAACTACAAAATGTATATGTTTAGACGATATATATGATAATGTATAGACATATTTATTTATGTAACTTTACTTTGTAAAAGTTGCAATAGCTTCAGATAATCCAATAGAATTCAGCTTATCATCTAGTGATTTTTCGTTTGGAAAGAAATATAAGATCTTTTTATATTCCTAAAACAAAAGAATATTCGAAAATATTGCATATATCAAATTTGCATAAAATGCATGACAGCAATTTTCTGCTTGTAGGAACACTTTTTAGGACTGATAATCGATACCACTTGAGATCCTTATTTAATCAAAGCTGAAAGACGGAAGACACTTTATTGTTACAGTGAATGAGTTTTCAGGATTTGTGATGAGCACGATTCGTGTTGTTAAAATGATGAGTGCAACAGTAATCAATAGACGACGGGCAACGATACAATGTAGCCCAATGAAATCTGCTTCCTATGCCGAATAATTAATGTAACCCATGAATGAACCGATATCAAAATGTAACATTACCAGTAAACTAACAAATACTATCTGAAAGTCAGTCAGCGACAACGTAGGACCAGGCACATATATGCATCGGTCCAAGTTGCCACACCTCGTTAGCACAACAAGATGAACACCGGATTCATAGAAGTAATTAATTTAGTGGTGGTAGTATATGAAGAAAGGTTGTATATAAGGATATAGTATAGGAAGGAAAAAAGTTATGAAGCAATTTTAATCTCAAGGTTTAAGGGAAGATAAAGAGTGTATACACCTACGCCATTGTGATCGATTCTGAGCCATGTCACCCAGAGTCTCCAACTATTTATTACGATAGTCACTGAAAAAGAAACATGAATTGGTGTCATTTAGCAGACAACCGATTGAAAGATATTTTTGATCTACCTCCTACTAACCAATAACATTATGACTAAAATGTGAAGCCTAATTCTGGTATGTCGCATCATTATTACAGGAGTTCGAAACCAAAATAAGTGCGCAAATTTGACATACTAATAATTTAGCTAATAGTTTGTACATGTTATTTTATTTAGTGAACTAACTACAGTTTATATATTGGACTGTTTTAAATAACCTATAAGTGATATCAATACTGCTCACCTGACCAAGCCTAAATAGTCAGATAAGATTCGACTTCATAAACAGGTATAGTGGTTAGGTCACTAGACCTTTAAACAATAGGATACAAGTTCGCATCACACCACAATTAATCCAGTAAAGACAATTCGTGAGTTATACTAGACCTCATATAACAAGTGTTTCAAGAGCTAGCACAAGTTTTATCTTAATTACCGAGCTGCTTGCATTTGTAAACATAATCTACTGGCTAAAATTTGATTTTTTTATTTATTTATTTAAACACATAAATATTGGTACAAAGGGGCACCAGATAAATATGCGCCTCACAAATCTCATTCGATTTGTGTGAGGGCTGTGATACTGCCCAGGTGCCCAGACTGAAGCAGGTGGTTTTCTTAGGGGACCACACCCGGAGCCTTTGACCTGAAGGTCTAGTCCACAAGGCAGTGGAGCATCGTGAGGAGATGCAGTCCCATGGTAATCGGTGACCAACAATAGGTTCACACGCCATTCGTTCCATCAAGATCCTGGAGCCCATGTACACCATTAGTTTGGAATGAGGGTTTTCCAACTCCCCTAGGTGGATCCTCCACACCCACCAACCCGGTTAAAGCGCCGGACATTCGCTTTTCGTCCTCTCACTTTCGTAAACAACACCCTGGCCACGAGAAGGCAGTGAGTAGGACTTCCCTGGCAGAGGCTATATATTCGCGTGGCTATGTGAGAGCATTTCGAGAGGGAGAGCAGACTCTCCCCACTCTCGGCCGTACCAGGGCATTTGGGGGACATGATTGATGAAACATGTAAGCGATACCTCTACACAAATTTAGAAATTGTACTTAAAACCCAATGGGTGCAAAATAATATTGTCCAGTACTATACAAGTGTAGCCAAAAACAACATATAATGAAAAATAGGACCGTCAGAACCAAACACTGATATGAAGAATACGACACCAAAGACAATTTAGCAATACACCAGAATGTCATTAATCTGACTGATTTAATGCTGATACAAACTTGATGTACAAATGAAATGGTCAAACTTCAAAAACTTATGTCTTTATTTTAGTTATGCTGCACTACGGTCAGAAAAGATGACCTGTTATTTTATAATAATCCCACCTAAAGGTTTGTATCAACTACTTATTTAGTACAAGAATAGGATCGAGAGGACTTCAAGAAGTATTAGAGTAAAGCTAAAGATAAATTGAACGTTATTTCCGGTGAATATGAGTGCTGTATACGCATTTTACTGATTGTTATTAACGAATAGATTATAAATTATCAAAATAACTCCTTTATAAACTCAGTCGTTATGGCGAGCAAGAATCAAACCTAAAAGTCAATTTTTAATTTCATTAGCAAGTGAGTAACCTACAAAATCCAAACATCACAACTGCTTTCGTCTACTAAAAAAATATAAAATCATATTTATTTTAGTGTTAAGATTTCATATTTATCATCTAATAGGAAAACTTTTATTTCACCAGGTGTAGATGCACTGTTTTTATATCATCTTCTTTTAGAGCATGAGATGAGCACCGTCCTTTTCGTTATGAATTATTTATTAATCAGTACTTTATCTAGTTTGTAAACAACCGAAACATATTAGCAATTAGTAGAAACGCCTCTCGTGCTGACAAGAATACTGAATCCTGGGGGTGCATATACAGGAATTAAGAATAAGAAACTTGGAATATTTAAAAAAACGGTTAGATGTCTTCAAATTAGTCAGGTAAATAAGCAGTAATGGTACTGCTGAAAAATATGATGGGATTCGTTAACATGCAAAAACAAAACCCAGAAGATAAACTTCATTTTTAGCTTCTTCCAGTTTTGAGACACTGATAAGTCCTCATGACCCCTTGGCACAATTCAATGCTCAAGTATCTTTTGAGTGTGTAAGGAGGACTATGAACAGTGCAGATAGTTAAATGTGAATCATTTCTTTTCATATCTACATTGAGGAATTGTCATCGAATTTAATCCCAGTAATATAAATCTTTAAAACTGAGCAAATCACGAAGTGTATTTGAATTGTTTTCAATACGAAAAGGAACTGGAAACAAACACTATATCCGCCGTCCTAGGTTGTGAGTTGAAAGAGAAAAGTTACGCTAATGAGGTGTGATAACTTTGGCCGATGTACATATGTGCCTGGTCCTATGTTGTAGCTGACTGACTGACTGGCTGATAAAATCATAGTCACTGAAAAAAAAACCAAGCATGCATGATTCTAAATAAAAAAGTACAACACTGATTTTAAAGTAGATGTGGCTTGAAGGTTTATGTGCTGCCCTTTTATCTGCTGTCTGATTAGTTTTAATGACGCTACAATTACTTACGCCTAAACAGCTCGACAGTACACTCGGCATTTATACAACAGATTTTAAACATTAGTTGTTTACATACTCATAATACAAAAGAACTTGAAAAATGATTATGAAAAGGTCAATGAAAACAGAAGATTTAAGGACAGATTACAAAGCAAAAGATCATAATAATACATGATACTGGTAAATTATCAAAACACGAATCCTAGCAGATCATAGGTGTATACTAGGTGGACGAAAATTCACTTTCAGTCAGCATATTATTAATAAGTATTTGATCTGCAGATACCAATTTTGTGAAACGGTGTTAATTTTTAGGAACATACTTGGATACATTCTCCAAGTAGAGTGAAAACATGTATCTGACCTGATGTTGAGGAAACAGCTCGAAGGAAAACCGAAATGTAAAGACTACAGTTTCTGTTTAAAGGTGATATCAAACTACTGGAAAACATAAGAAGTCATAAACCTATTAGAACTAATAGACAGGGCTACTAACATCGGTCACAATCAGTCAGTGGTAACGTGGAACCTAGTACATATGTACATCGGTTCTAAAACAGCCCATTAATTGTACTAAAGATGTCAAAACTTCATTATTAGAACAAATAAAATTACATTTATACAGAGCGACACATACAAACTTAACGGTCAGTAGATGAATTTTAAAAGATGTCCCCAAATGTCCTAGTACGGCCGATGGTGGGCAGTCAGCTCTCCCTCTTTAAATACTCTCACATGGCCACGCGTATAACCACTGTCAGTGAAGTCCTGCTTATTGCTTTCTTGTGGTCGGGGTGTTGTTTACAAAATTGAGAGGACGTAAAGTGAATGTCCGACGCTTTAACTGGGCTGGTGGATACGGAAGATCCATCTAGGGGAGTTGGAAAACCCTCATTCCAAACCAATGGTACACATGGGCTCAAGGATCATGAAGGAAAAAATGACGTGTGAACCTACTGTTGGTCACTGACTACCATGGGACTGCATCTCCTTACGTTGCTCCACTGTCTAGTGGATTAGTCAAGGGCTCGGGGTGTAGTCCCCTAAGAAAGCCACCTGTTTCGGTCTGGACATCCGGGCAGTATCACAGCCCTCCCACAATTAAATGAAACGACAATTTTGTGTGTGGTGCATATATATCTGTTGCCCCCTCGTAACAATAATTACGTATTCAAATAAAATGTGAAAACAACTTGACGCCTATATTACGTCGCTTATGACACGGGAAATATAACGTCAAAAAGGAATAAAGGAATACACAAAAGCGACTAGATAATCTTACGTCTCCCTCTTCATCATACTTATCTCTGGTGTAAACGAACAACTCCAGGACTTTAGGACGGTCGACGACAAACATGGCGCCTCGCCTTACCAACCTACAGAAAGCCTTGATGTAGCTTAAAATAATCAGTGGCCACTTGGGCTAAATTGTACATAGTATTCCTGAAAATCAAAAAGATTCTAAAAAATTAATCAGGCCTTTAAAATGCCAACAGATACATGTGAAATGCACTATGATCATTTCCATCAATTGGTGCTAAGAACAGTTATTTCCATGACCAGCTAGTACAAATCATTTGATTTCTTTACGCTCTCATCCTAGCACTAAATTAAGTTTCCAGGTATTTGGTGTCGTCTGAAAGTTGTAGTTCCCACTGATATGAAGTGCTGCGGTAACTATTACAAAAATGCCTTTTGAGAAAACCTTTCACTGGTAACGTTGAAGCTTACTTTTGGTTAGTTGGATGGTAGAACTCTCCACTTGATCTTCAACAGTTTTACTAAGCCTCATTGAGAGTATGAAAACACAGTGTTTCTTAACTTCCTTCAAGGGATAAAAATTCACTGAAACGTATCCAAAGACGAGCCACAAAATCAGTTCGAGGACTCAAATTCAAGTTTTATGAATAGTGCCTCAAATCACTGAACATTTACCCATTGGAATACAAGTGTCTCGGAAGGAGCCTTCTAACAACTTACAGCACCCCAACCTTGCCTGACACCGGTCTTTACCTCGAACGAGTCTGTCAACTGTCCTCCATGAACGATTTGGCAGTTTATTCCATCATAAGAATTCCATATGATATTGACTATCTTCTCAGGCACGTCGTACTGTCGGAGAAACCTCCATAGTGTCGTCCTGTTCACGCTATCAGATGCCTTCTCGTAGTCAACGAAGTTGATGTAGAGTGATGAAAAACATTCAACTGATTGTCCCACAATGATCCACAGAGTTGCGATTTGGTCAGTACACGATCGATATTTACGGGATCCAGCTTGTTGATCTCGAAGTTGGGCGTCTACAGAGTCTCTCATTCTGTTTAACAACACCCTGTTGAAGACTTTTCCTGGTATTAAGAGAAGAGTGATACCACTGTAGCTATCACACTTTCTGAGATCTCCTTTCTTTGGTATTTTGATCAGAATTCCTTCTTTCCAGTCTGTTGGTACTTGTTCTTCGTCCCAAATCTTATTGAAGAGAATGTGGAGTATCTTTGCAGCTGCTGCTACCTCTGCATCCAGTGCTTCTGTGAGAATGTTGTTTGGTCCTGCTGCTTTGCTGCTCTTGATTTGTCTAATGGCCATGCTGATCTCTTCAATTGTTGGTGGACCAACAACGATTGGGAGGTCTGTGGGCGCTACTTCGATGTTGGGTGGGTTCAGAGGAGCTGGCCGATTCAAGAGTTCTTTGAAGTGTTCTACCCACCTGTTCCGTTGTTCTTCAATGTTGGTAATTACCTTGTCTTCCTTGCTTTTCACTGGTCATTCTGGTTTAAGGTAATTTCCAGAGAGTTTCTTTGTTGTATCATGTAATTGTCTCATGTTTCCTTCTCTTGCAGCCTTTTACGTTGTCATTGCTAAATCTTCCACATATTTACGTTTGTTGGTTCTGATGCTTATCTTCACTTGCTTGTTTGCTTCTGTGTATTCAGCGTGTGCTTTGGCTTTCTCTGTTCTTGTCGGCTGATATTAATTGCTGCCTTCTTGTTCCTCCATTCTTCAATCTTATCCAGTGTACTAACAGTGATCCATTCATTGTGGTGGTGATTTTTATTGCTCAAAACCTCCCGACAAGTTGGAATGATTGCCTCTTTTATCCCTTTCCAGTTGCTCCCCATAGTAGTTCCCTCTCCATTGAGTAGATCATGAAAAGCCTGGAATCAGTCGTTGAGGTCTATGTTGAATTTGTTGAGTTTGTCAGTATCCCGAAGAATGGCCGTACTAAACTTTTGTGATGTTGTCCGCCTCGTTGTCCAGTGCTTCTTAGGTTTTAATTTAATCTTAGCGACCAGAGAATGATGATCGGATGCTATATCAGCTCACCTTCTGGTTCTCACATCCTCCATCGTCCTCCTGAACATTTTATTAATGCACATTGGGTCGATTTTGTTCTGCGTAGTGTCATCCGATGAAGTCCATGCTGTTTAGTGAATGTGTCTGTGTGGGAATATAGTGCCGCCTATGACCAGTTTCTTGAAGGCACATAGGTTTGTAAATCTCTCACCATTTTTGTTCCTTTCTCTCAGTCCATGTCGTCCCATGACGTCTTCGTATCCGGTGTTGTCCATTCCAACCTTGGCATTTAAATCTCCCATCAGAATGGTCAGGTCCTTGGTTGGGCACTTCTCGACAGTTGACTGCAGCCCTTTGTAGAATTATTCTTCAACGTCTTCATTGTAGTCGTTGGTGGGTGCATAGCATTGGATGACGTTCATTGTAATGCCCTCTTTCTTTGTTTTGAAGAAGGCTTTGATGATCCTTGGTCCATGAGATTTCCATCCTATAATTGCATTTTGTGTTTGTTTAGACAGCATCAATGCAAATCCTTGTGTGTATGGAGCATTTTGTTCTTCATGACCGGATTATAACAGAAGTTCCCCTGAAGCTAGTCGTTGTTGTCCAACCTGCGTCCAATGTGTTTCACTGATCCCAAGCACCCCCAGGTTGAATTTCTTCATTTCTGCGGAAAAATTTGGAAGACTCTCCCGGTTTCTCACACTGTACGGACGTTCCATGTACCTATAAAAGTTGTTGCTCTGTTTGTTAGAAGGGGCATCGGCCTCGTGACTTCCGAAGAATCTCGGATTTCATCCTGAGGTGACATAATTCTCCCTTCAACTCCCTGGGCAGAGTTTAATTGATTTGAATATTTTCTCTGGTTAACGTTTTTTAGCGAGTTAGTTTTCTACAGTATGTGGTCTATAACCCCATGCCCAACCCTCCTCCTTTATCCGAGCTTTGGACTGGCAATAGTCCCCTGAGGAGCTACAGACGGAGTTCATCTGTAGATAAATATGACTTTAAATTATCGCAGTGTCTATCAATTTACTCAGCATATTTAACAAAATCAGTCTCTGGGTTCCGAAAATTTCGGAAAATAATTCTATCGAAAATTAAACAAAGAGGACTGAATGGTAAAACTCCAGGGTAGTTTTCATATGCCAGAGTTATGAAAAATATTATATGGTTTATTGGGAAATGAAGATTTGAATATTCATAGTGTTCAGCCTCACCCAGCTTTCTAAGGAGTATTCCGACTCATGAAGCAGTATGGTGTTGTGATAAGTTCAGATAAATGATATCTTAGGATAGTTAGGATTATGACTGGAATGTAACTTTTGCTTTGGGGCTGAAGAGAAACCCACTCACAGAGTCAGCTGACTATTCGGTATCTGGCCTTGTAACATAGTGCGACGGTACTGGATTGGACCAAATCATAATATAGACCAACTTTAGTCACGCTACTCGTAACCAACACTACTTCTGTACTAGAGAATACAAGCCGATCAAAGAATGTAGCCATTTTTGAAATGACTTCTGGCATTGAGTATAGTTGGTTGTGCATCTCTAATAAATATCACGTAAGATGTTCATCTAGTTAGTTACTGGTATGATGCTTCTTATATATCAGCCCAACCTACTAACTCCAAATGATTACAACTCTCTACTGGCAGAATAAAATCAAATCTAGACAAACATGCTAGTATATGCATGGACACTGATACCTCAGATGGTTGAACCAAATTTTGACCAGTAATGTCTATCCATCAACTCCCACCTACCGTTTGTCACTGAATTAGAATGTGCTCACAGGTATGTTCCGCGTTTGGATTAGACCAGCTTATCAGTTTCTATACTGTAAGGGAAGCCTCATAAATCTCCCTTAATGTTATGAGGACTTCTGTCAAACTCAAAAATGAAATTAAAATTTGCTTTTGCAAGGATGGCCCGACATACATTTTCAGCGTCGTTAGTATATAGATTTTAGTCTCAAAGAATCAAAATACATGGATTATTTTCTGGCACGAAAACCTCCAATAATGTGTCTAGGTAACTCAGACCATGTATATACCCGCTAACTCAGCTCACCCAGCCTTAATCTGATGGGCAAAAGTTTCGCCATAGAGGCTTTTTCTATGTGGCGTACGTTACACTTCAGCAATCAGCTAGGATATTATCTGGATTTTGGCAACATCTTATGTTGTGTAATCTAGTTCTTATAATCCAGACTTGTTCAAAGAATGTGTCGAATTCACGCATCCGGCCACTGTGAGCGTTTACCATGTTTCGTAGTTGGCCATAGTGTGGGGAAATTCAATTAGAACATTTCAGAATTGAAATGTTTGAGGAAAAAAATTGATTTTTGGGGGTCAGTCGACGAACACAGAGAATTAAGCTACAAAAAATGCTAACATCTGGGTTTCAATTACATCCTTTATTATCAAAATGCTTAATCTATATAATACTACCACGACAGACAAAGCTAAAGCAGAGTAATTAGGGCTTGAAACTGAGGTCTTGTCGTTGAATGAGTCGTAGTATTGCATGAACAGGGTCTTTTCCACAAAAACTTTATAACCTAGTAATGGTGCAATTTTTAAAGGAGGCGTTTGGACGGAAATAATCCACAGTCGATACATCGGCTTCTTTAAGAGACAATAAATATTTCTCGACAAGATTTATAGAGGTCGGCAATCAAATAGGAACATTTTTTCCAACTGACAATGAACAGACACTCCTCAAAAATAAAAGATTATATATTTCATTTACTCGGACAATTATTCATGTCGTAAACAGGTTAATTAGATCTTCAGAGGTTTCTAGTGAACAAAGTCATCCTATATATACCTGGGTATATACATTAACCATGATGTAAAGATTCTACTTAAACTTGAAATCTTTTCTCTATTGTTTAATTTGAAGCGTAGAACTAGAGTATAGAGTTAGTAACCGAACTTCAAGCAGAAGACCAATCAGGCTCACGAATCTTCTGTGTTAGCGGCGGGTTGTAAATATTTTAATTGACAAGACATTTTGTGATATATGTGGGAAGATATATGTCAATTTTTCTTTCACCCATACCAGTTTAATGCTTCTTGCTTTTATATGATTACTACTAAATTCCCGTATCTAACCATGGGGTTCAGTGAAAAAACCTTCAAGCCGTTGAGTCTCACTACTGTGAGGAACTGATTGTGTTGAATTTAGTCAATGTATCTCGCTTGCTCCTGGAATCTGACCGGTACGGATTGAAGTTCCACAGGCGCAAGAATATCCTTGCGCTTCAAGAGTCTTAACAGCTAAGATCCTTTTAAATCTTTCTCGTTTGGTGTACATTGTTTCATTGACCAAAGTGTGTGATAGTCTCTAACAAGGTCATTCAGATTGTTATCACACGTAATGTGGAACATTCCAAGCATCTGTTGGTAGAAAAAAAACCAATACGTGAAGCCCCTCATCACAGCCAGCAATTTTATCATTATGCACATGTTTTTCATTCACATTGCCACTACAAAACCATGTTATCCAACATAACTTTAAAGGCAGACTTATTTACGTTATTTCCTTTGTCTTCATGCCAGTTAAAAATTGAGGTTTGTATTTCTTTGCTTAGTGCAGAAGTAATAATGATTACTACCTTGAGTCTAACTGGAGAATTTTTGCTTGGGTTAAAAGTATTTCAGTTAATTTGACCAATTACTAAGGTGTGTGAATGATTTAAAAACGACGCCTCTAAGAAAACTGCAGAAATGAGTATTTGTACCACAGTGACTGGACAATAGCGCTTCTTCACTCCCCAGAAGAGATAATGTACAGCATGTTTTACATTCCAACTACGATGGCCTGCTAAGAGTAGCGAGGAATGATAGGAAGGTTTTCGTAGGAGAAGCTGGAAAACTGGAAATAATCAGCATCAACCAGGTCAATCCAGCTTTTATCAGAAGTGAAATTGCATCAGTCGGAGTAGACCCTTTAAAAACAGTGTCATCACAGAAACTTTAGTTTCATTCATCAACTACAGAAATGAGGAAAAGAAAAGAGAGACCAGTAACGACGATACACGTTGGGGAAGTTGGATGGCCACAACAGTATATGGTACGACTTCGAATTATCAATTTATTCACTGTTTTGAGTAAGAATTTCTTCCCCTTCGTTTAGTACATTAACCATACACTATCCCCTATTAAGTTCGATATATCTCATATACCTTTACGTCCATATTTATGACCTTTTTTAAAACACTACTATATCCTATCGATCTATTTTCATTTCCCCGGGTCCCACCGATGTGAGCAAACTCAGACACATACGAACAAATATTGACCTACACAGAAGCCTTTTATTACGTTATAATTTTTATGACTCGATATTTTCTGTATATTAGAGCTACTCTATCCAGTGTAACGTCTCTTTCTCAAACAAAGACATATTCGTTTATCCTTGTTTGGATGAAAAAGTTATCATAGCACCAAATCTACACTTGAATCTGTATACGTTCAATTTTGCTAGGCCCTTGTCTTACAAACTGTGTCAATCAAAGAGCGACGATTTCTCTATTTCTTTGCGTTATTATTACTGCCGTATGTGCATGAGCATATATGATTGATCACATGCCTAAATGGCTGAATAAACCGTTCGCTTTCCAATATATATCCCTAAATCCTATCGAATGATCAATCTATTTATTCACTCATATTCGCTGATATTTCCATTTCCGCCCGTGTTCCCTTTATTTGCCTGTAACTTAGTGGTCTGCGTTGTACAAAAATAAACTCTATTCAACACTTATGCACCGACAGGAGTTATCTAATAACGGTTATTAAAACGATTAGTATTCAAAACCTTGGGAATTATCTGGATGATATATTAATTACGCCATGGTAGACAAGAGCCAAACAGTCAAATTAAGACTCTGAGAGACGCCCTGGAAAGCTGGTTGCTGTCAAGCTAAGGTCCACGCATGTGATGCAGTTGGGCATCCTTTGTCTTTAAAATGGCTCTTGAGAGTTATTGCTCTATATAGCGACTAAGACGGGGAAAGATTTAAGTCTGTATAGGGAATTTAAGGATTCAGATACGATAACAGTCCAAGACAAATATTTGGAATCAAAAATTTATGTTGTTTATCTAGCAAAATAATATTTTTAAACTGGATCTATTTAAAGCTTGTCAACATATATCAATAATTTCAGTGAATGTTTAAAAGACAGCAGTTGCTATTCTTACTAATTTTTCCCGATTTCTTCGTATGCCTTCCAGACTGCAGCACACTCCTGAAAATTTTCAACGGATTACGAGACGGGAAACCAATAGCTTCAGTTTCAATTTCGTTTACTTTAGTGGTGTATCATCTGGGTAAAATTGTGAAGACACAAGAAGTTGAATCCCTTGAGAACAAACTGCAAGGGATTAAAAATCTCCGACAATAATTTCAAGGATTTGATTACAAAACTTTGAATGGATTTAACATTATTTATATTGTCAGTGATATGAGTAAAGATTCACTTGCAACGTATCTGTCAACTGAAAGTTGGATTTTTGACATTTCATGGCTTAGTATTGGCCGCTTATTCCGAAATTTGATAACTAGGATCAAACATAATTAGCATGAGTTAGAACCAAAAGCACTATGAAATGATTGACTTCTGAAAATATTTTAGTTCGAACGAATGAGAAGACCCTTATTTGAGTAAGTATGGACTTTCGCCTATTGACTCGGGTGCTGATTACACAATTTAGTTTTCCCTTGATGATGGTGGCCAGAGAACGGATGCACATATAAAAAATAAACTCATATGTTTCAGAGCATCATTCCACTAACATTGTTTTATTCCAAGGTATTGTAATTGGTTCCACTTTATTTTACAATACATCCTATTGATGCGTGCAAATTAATAATACGCGGTTAACCCCCTTATTTACCACAATGACCCAGCAGTTGCTTGTTTTTCGAAGCTCAAGTGTATTCTGCAAACATCCTTGGCAGCAATCACTGACTATGAAGACAGAATGAGCCGGTATAGATAATGAAGTTGCTTCCACCTTAAGTCCGATAGATCAGTTGGTCACACTACGGCAAATTTGTAACTGCGCAGTGTGTCTATTATTCTGGTGGCATCTCATATAAAACGACCTTTTCAGTCCCCACCAGTATGCCAAATCAGCCCAGTGCTGGATCAATCAAACGCCCGACCACTGAAGTCACAAACCAAGCCTATGTGCCACTGAAGCCGCTGGCCACGTTATCCATTAATAGTGGAGAACAGCCGGTGGGTGCTATAAAGTCAGACAACAGCATAGCTTCAATAGCGCTCAAGTTTGGGGACGAGGATGTTGGTCAAAACGCCATGACTTGATTTAATGTTCCGATGTCAGAGGGAAGCCTGCTAGAAAATGGGGCAGACATTGATGAAGAATAGTGTGACAAATACTGTACAATGTTTGGAGCGGTTAACACATTTATGAGTCTAAATAGGGGCAAGTGTGTGAAGAAGTGTAAGTCCCCTTCATCAAGAGTAGCTTTCAATTCAGTACACGTTATGGAGATAATACTGTTTTCATTATCACTATTGTTATTATTATTTATAAACAACCTATCCATGCATAGATGTTGTGAGGAAACCCTCTTAGATCTCTCCAAAAATTTAGTAATACATAAACTGCTATATGTTTTGTATGATATTCTCCATACTTTAACAGGTTCTGTAGTGTTTAGAAGGTTGGGTTGGCTTTAAAAAAAAAGAAGAGACAAAGGAGAAATGAAAATTTTAAATAATTTGCAAAATACGTTTGTGAAACATAATGAGAACAACTAGTAATGTATGTAAATATTGAACTTGCACCTTCACGTCGGGCCTCCTGTATGGTCGTGATAGGTTCTATAAACCAAAGCGAGTGGTAAATCGAAAGGCAGAGATCGTGCGGATTCCTCAATCCCATGATACCCACCGATAGATTAGAAGGCCTACGTAGAATCATAGACAATTATCAAGCGTCCAAAAGAGACAAAAAATATCATGAACCGAAGTTCGGTTAGAGTAATGTCCCGGTGCTGCTCAAGTACCACATGGCAGTGACTACTGAGACACGTATGACTTCTAAGGCCCTAGATAGAGACAATAAGACCGTCCTCTATAACTCGAACCGAGACATCACTGTCAGGACAGCGGTGTCAGTTTCATTATCAATAGCAAAACAAATGTTATAGCCAATGACTTTAACGAGGTGTATTTGATAATGGCCGTCATTAAAATCCACTAGAACAATATCAACTAATCCATCAACATTATAGGATGCTAAACCCCAAAAGAATCTTTTAATAACTAGAGAAGAAAAGGACAATTCTACCTAAAGCTTAAACAAACGATTGAGAAATTAAAACAAACAGACTCTCCCATGATAGTGCTAGCAGAATTAAATTACTGACTGAGTCCTGGTCTTCATATTAGCCAACCTAACATCACAGAGAAAGTTGTGAAGCTTGAAATAGAAAAGTCACCAAATGAAATAAGACCTATGAGCCTATGTGAAACATTAGGCTTACAAATTACTAACACGTTCATCACTAAGCTGACAGCTACAGCTGTCACTTAGACTCATTCAAACTCTATTACCACTCATACAATCGATCTAGTAATAGTAAATAACAACCCTAACTTAATACTATGTGGCATACATTATAGCCGTTTTATGGAGACTAACTCAGGCCACAATATGGTAAATACAACAACTAGACTGAGGTACTTGGAAAATATTCGCCTGCGAAATCTGAAAGTGGTGACATTTTTTCACCTGGTTTAGAAGTTCTTCGACTTGTTCTTTTGTAGGCTGTATTATTCTTAGATTATCATCCTATTTCGTTTATCGGTCACACTTTACTCCAGGAAAATAAATTTGAAGGACACCTACCAGTTGATACATACATATTGCGGACTTCGTTTCCTACATATCTTACGTAAGGCCTCAACAATTGACATTAATGCGTACTTATCTTCGAATTATACTAATTGAAATATAGATATTCCACAGATCGGTACTCTCTTACATTATAACTGAACGCCTTACATTTTACAAACGTTATATACTCATAGTCTCTGATCCTATTATCAACCCTGTTAATACGTAATAATAACTATATACTCAGATATTATATTTTAGTTAGACATGATCTTCACTTATCCGGCTTCAAATTATTGCAAATAACTCTGATGAAAGGGAAATGTCACCATGTTTCAAGTCAACTAAAAGGTCAATGTCTGTAACTCCTATGACTGGTGACTCACTGCCTGACAATAGTAAACCTTTATCCTCTGAACCATATTCGTCTAATCCACAAACACCACTCTCAAAGACGTCTCACACGCCAAATGTTAGGAAGTGACCCCACTCTCAATTGCACAGATAGATGTAAGCGCCCCTCTTTAGAATCTTCATGGCACTGTAGGCTAAGGAACAATCTGATATTTCTCTACAAAGCAATAAATGGACACTCATTCCTTATCTTCTGCCAAAGTATGATCCATGACCCAGCCTGTAGACTAAAAAACAACGCATATACACTATTTACCGTAAAACATCACTTTCAAATTTCGCGCAAATTTTTCACAGTGCGGTATAGTTTATTATGGAACAGGTTGTCTATACCTGTCAGTAACTGTGACACTTTTACCAAATGAAAAAGGCTAATAACCTTGTTACTATACTCTAAAGAGCTTCATCAACTATTCCTTGAACTCCCGTCCACCAATGAGGCACTTTATTAAGACCCGTCTAATATCTAGACGGAACAAGAATATAACGAACCCCATTGTTATTGGTATGAAAATAACCGAATTGCAGAACATATGCTTTATCCTCTCACATTTTTTATTGAATATTACTTATGGCCTTCTGCTCCTAACCCTCGCTTTCAGATTCCGAATCTCCCTAGTGGTTAAAACCACATTATTCTTCCCAAGTGTCATGTGTTTTTATTTTTTTCCTACCACAAGCAGACAGATAATTCACTAATCGGCAAGACTACAATTTGTTGACGAGCCAATCACAAGCGTTTGAGGAATTTCAAGGTCACGAAACCGATTTCGGTACCTGATGCTCATGTATAATCGGTTCACAGAGGATTTTAGAGATGTGACAGTTAAGAGGCTATAATAAATGGAACCACTAATAAATTCCTTTGTTTGCAGTTGCGGTAACCAAATGACATGTAGACCTCGTGCAGATCACCGTGATGTTGTCCTTCGATGTAACACATGTTAGAGGAAGACGTTCGCTGGAACAAGAACCTTTTTCGCTCGATCCAGATTGAGACTAAGGCATATTATAATGATTGCCGCGAACTGCATAATAAAAGGACGAGTAACATTGGCTGCAATGATCGCAGATGTTACTGAAACTTCGGCTGTTCAGTGTTTTGAGTATTGCAGGGATATATCTATAATAAAAATGACAAACACACTCGGAGTACACACAAACAATATTGAAGCCATGTAGTCGAGGCTGAAAGTTTTTGCAAGCCTAACATGGCTCCAGAGACCAACTATTATGGAGTCATATGGAAAAGTCCCTCTACCTTACGCATTACGACTTTGCAATTTTTGAACCTCTTTCTAACCTGGACAAGTTTTCAGACCATATAAAAGGAGTGCATACACTTTAACTCTTTGGTTTCGTATAATATATTATTAGTCTATACTGTTTGCTGATTGGCTAATATTTCTCATGGTCACTTAAGATTCGTTCAAAGGTCGTTCATAAATTATAGTCTCGCTCAGTAAACTTATGGATACTGATCGACCAAGGCCGATCAAAAGAAACTCAAAATGTCTAAATTCTTGTGAGTAGCTCAATGTTTTACTTTTCTTACCCTGAAAAGTTTACAATCACTACTCTTTCATATCCTTTGGTTTGCTACTAGTTCTTACCATCTCTTAACCACATATAATCTAACCTGTCTCTTGTAGCTTATACCATTGGTTATCTTCATAACAGTATGATATAATAAATGGATGTCTGACCCATAATACAAATGCTTTAGCCATCTGATTTGCTTGTAACTCGTGACTAGTAGGGACAGTATATTCCAACTATGGTCCTTGATTAAAGCAATATTCATACTTGCCACAAATGTAAGAGAACTCAACAAAAAGAGGATGGGTGGTGTTACTGACCAGCAAAAATGATGGTGGGAAGATAACTTCAATCCACCAGTGTCTGTAGGACAGAACATGTAAGACTGAGGCTCCTTAAGTCAAGTGATATGTCATGAACCAACAGTGTTGATGCTGATTTATTTATGCAAAGTACCTTTTTGAATCATGTTTAAAACGATGATTGGGTTTCACTTCCTACCAAATAATCCTATTACAAGCAAACTAGACAATTCGCTAAAAGCGAACCCTGATCAAGACCCTAAAAATTTTACAAAAAGTGGGCTCCAATAGCTTCGACGAAGAAGGGAGACAGCCATTTGTATCAAAATGCTGTTTTCAGCACTATATTTTATAATTACACATAGTACCATACTTTCAGCTTTTTTCTGAATCACCATCATTTTTATAGTTCATCATCTACCCATATATGAGCGGATATACCTTGTTTGCACTTACTCTCTCTTACATATTAGAATGCTCTTGCTTGATAAGTAATTTGATTGCAGAAGAATAGACTAAGTAGTTATACCTTAACTACTCCTTCGTGAACACTGTCTGCTCTGCTTCTCGTTCTTTCTTTTTCAAAAAAGGGAGTAAGATCTTACTCTCTTTTTCAGCCCCCGTGAGATACGCCACTGAAAACAGATATGAAAAAGGGGGGACTTCGTCCTGCACCATTATTAAAGCCTCAGATATTCCTGAGGGATATGAGATTGCGGTTTCCAGAAGCCCCCAACTTCAAACGGATCTATTCTCGACCATCAGCTACATATCGCATCACCTTCATAAAGTGCGCCAATTGTGATATTGACTACACATTTCTTACTAAAACCATCTACATATCTATCTTATGAAATATCAACCCAGCTGAGTAATTTACTACAGTGAAAATTGTAACTTCCGTAACAATTTGATCTTGCCTGTAAAATGGCATGCCTCATGTAACAAACTGTTATTTGAGAATAAATTATTATTATTATCATAACAATATACCCTACCAGAAAACCTCAACACAGAACACCAGGAACAATACACACAATGTCACTAAACTGCCCTTCTATACTCGAGAACCTACAATAAAATAATTATAATCTAAACCAGGTTGCGAAGTCTATGGTATACACGCTGCTAGGATAACTGCATTATCATGCAAACCAGCTATTGGGAAATGGCAAAGCGACATAGGTGATGTCTCTACGCGTAGCTTCCTTATCGGACAAACGCTAAACACTCCAGTATGCGAATTGGATGACTATAATGATGATTTCGTTTTTACTAAAAAGTTATAAATACCTGATAGTTTTGTGCCATATTTGACACTGTTTGAAACAACATTTCTTTCGCTCGTCTTCTGATTTGGGACTTGGAGGGTTCTAGTGTTCGAGTGCCCAAGTTATACGCGGCATATTAAGAATCTAAGCTCCAGATATAACACCGAGGATGTAGGGAGACTCTACTAACAAGAAAGGAATAGTCAATCGCTGCCATGTAGTACGCCAATGGTCAGCAACCACCGAACAGGAAATAAAACCAAATAAAAAGTCATCAAAAACAACTACCGAGCCTAGGTAATTTTGCCGCTCTTCGATATAGCCGCTTATCTAGAAAAGCCTACTGGCTTCCTGAAATATGTTTGAATGGAAGGGGCACAAGAAGGACTGGAAGTAAATCATTAGCGTGGTCTTAATTGATGGCAGAATGAGAGCATATGCAGTAATAGTTTAGAATGATAGAATAAAAACCCAAATAACAGCAGAGAAAAATGATGAAATTTCTGGGGGCCAACAAGATTTTTACCAAAAAAACAACAAAAAACAAAAAAGCGAAAAAACAGAAATGAAATAAAAAAAGGTTTAAAAAAATCTGAGTCTGTACAAATCATCAAATTTGAGACATGCTTAAGAATACAGGTTATTTACTAGGTCAACTGTAACAGCCTGTTCGTAACAAAATAAATTTGCTAGGCAAGGTATTATAGAACTTTTATCGATTTGCTTGCGTGCATGAATTTTAATGTATTTACGTCTCGTTCTACCTGAAGATATACAAGGAGAAAGGTATGAATTAAGTGGATGGTTAGTATCTGATAAGATAACACCTGCCAAGAGTTTGCAAGACTTAAGATGTCTATCCACAAGCATATTAATAATGACTTCAAAAGATTCACCACACACCTTACAAACTGCCTTCATCACTCTCCGCAAAACAGCAAAGTCTTTTCTCAAAAGCCCGGGAAAGAATAGTGGAGAACAATATAGAATAATAGGTAATATGCAGGAACTTATAGATTGTAAGAGTAAATGGCGAGTAATCCAAAAAGCATGCAGCCTCTTTATGTAGTATGTCAAACGGTAAACGTTTTTCGATAACAGTAAAACATGAGAAGACCAAGAGAGATCAGAGGAAAAAGTAACATCAAGATATTTGACCTTCGACACTGTGTTTATTAAGGAGTCTCCAATGGCACAAGCATTGTGGGGTCCCAAAATAGTGCATAGGTTCTGTCCATGTCTCAAGCTAAAGTTAACAGCTTGACATTTAGATGGATTGAGTAAGAGACCATTACCAACAGACCAAAAGTCAATACGAGATAAAAACTCATTCATTTCTATGGGAAGAAAGGAGGTAGAAATTGGCATACATACAGAGAGGTCGTCCGCAATATTTTACAAAGGTGTTTTCTGTGGAAGATGGCAGATCATGCAGAAAAAAAGAGAAGAGCAGAGGTGAAAGAACAGCTCCTTGTGTCACACCTACAGTAGACAGTAGGGACGCTGAACACTTTCCTTCAAATACAGTGTACTGTTCTCTTCCAGAAAGGTAGGAACATAGCCAATTGGTTATCCAGCTGTCAGTGTCGACGCTGATCAGCTTGTTACGTAAGAGGTGTCTTGGAATAGAATCAAAAGCAGAAGTAAAGTCCAGGAAAGCGCATCTAACATACTTCTTACCCTTTTCCAACCCGAACACTATATTGTGATGCAGAACAGCGACGGCATCTAATGTGCTTCTTTTGCATTTGTAAGCAAACTGATATGGATCACAGTGCTCTTTTATTGCAGGTTGAAGTGGATGTATCAGTAATTTCTCCATTATTTTGAGGAAAGGTAAAGTTATTGCTATGGGTCTAAGTTTCACATTTTTATCACCAGATACTTTCTTCAGTATAGGGATTATCTTTATCTTTCTTCACATTTTCGGTAAGACATTAGTTGAGAAGTATCTGTTAAAGATATTCGTGAATGGATAACATAAAACATCAGCACATTTTTTGAAAAGGAGGTTCGAGATACCATCAGGTCCTAATCATTGGGATGAGTTAAGTGACTGGAAACATTTTCGAACATCATTTTCAGTAAAACTAGGAACACAATTATTCTTCAAACCCTTGGATATAGGGAGCATGATGTCAGATGAATGACGTATAAAGGACTTACTTAAGTCACAAACACTCAGCTGATTATCGCTTCTAGTCTGCCTGTCTCCTGTAATTTCTTTAAAGAGTTTCCACATACTCGGAGAGCTTTTACAAGATAGGAGTTTTTGAGTAAACACAGAGTTGAGACGTCTAATCTCTAGGTTTATTTGACTATTTAACTTACGAACTTCAATAGTGCTTTTCTCCTTGTACATCCTTTCTTTTACCCTCCGTAGTCGTTTTAGTTGTGGAGATGTAAGTCGATCAAAACTTAAAAAGAAGGTTTCGGTAGAACAGCAAATATCAAAACAGAATTTAAGATAACGGGTGATAACAACAGCGGTGTTTTCTAGTGAGTCATGTGTAAATAATTCCCAGTTGGTCACACGAAACATGTTTTTCAGATTTTGCATATTTTCTTCTGAGTGATTCCTATAAATGACGTTTTTGGTATAGTGTATGTGTGTACTCTTTCCATGTTTTCCATATACTTTAGGCAGAACACGAATTATACAGTGATTCGAGCCAGACAATGGAGCACGTTTGCTAGTCACATATGTACCCACGTAATTATTGAAAACCAAGTCTAGATGAGCATTCGAACGAGTAGGAAAATCTACTACATTTTGGTGACCTAGTGATGTAGGGAAGCTACAGTCACATGAATTGAAATCACCACATACAATTGAAAGTGAATCACTGAAGGCAGTAACGGCGAATTCAGTAAATTTATCAGTGAAGACAGATAGCGCAGATGATGTGCAGTCTGGAGTCATGTAGATGTTGGTAACATAAATATATTTGTATTTATTCAGGTGTTTTAGACGGCACCTTAAAGTGTGACAGTCAATAAATTCATTTCAAAACTTGAAACAAGCAAAAGTACATCGACACCAGTTAACGTTTATAAACGTGGCTTCTCCGCCGCCACATGTCTTTTTAATGTTTCAATTAGGAATGATAAATCTCATAACAACCAATAGGTCGGATGAAAGCTTATGACAAAAAGAATATGTATATACGTAAACTAGTTGCTTAATAATCCAGTAAGATCATATGTTATAATAGTTCATAAATAATTCCTAGCTGTTACGATTCACTTTTTTTTCTGACATAACATGCTAAAGTATGACTTCGTTTGGCAGAAGACGAGGATGAATAAACCCCCTCCACGTCTTCAGCAAGAAGAAAAGGCCTGCCATATTTAAGGAGTGCGCTTAAGTCACTAATAAAATAAAAAAGAGCAGTGGGACAACTACACTTGCTTGTATGACCCCATTGGTGATATTTAAGAGCTAGAAAAGCAGGATTCAAAGCAAACGATTTGTCTACGTTTTGTTAAAAAACTCAAACCAGTATTAAAGAGGACTCTGTTTGTCAAACGAGAAAGGTTTTAGAAGTAGATTGTGGGAGAGACTGTCTTATGTCTAACTAAAACCAGAGTATGAAATTATTACTGCTTAATCCACATTGCTTCACCGAGCGATTTGATAAGAAAGTTTTAAATGCCATCTGAAGCATGAGCGTTTAGTCTTAAACCCGTGTTAAGGAGATCTAATAAGGCTTACGGAAAGTGAAAAATATTAACAGCTGTTTGTGGACAAGTTTTCAACGATTCTTGATAGCACGATTTCATGTTAATTAGCCTATAATTAGGAATAACATTGTGTTGTCCTGTTTTAAGTCTAGTGGTGATAAGCGATGTTTTTCATACATGTAGATAGGCTCTGTTGTCCATAGATAGTTTGCACAGTTTTAAGCAGGATAATGAAAATTCCCTACTGCCGCACTTCATCGGTGATGCGATAATTTCACCAGGTAGACCGTCATTGGACTTCTTCTAGACAGTTATAGCCCAGTTGATGGTAGTGAATGCGAAATCATTTGTGAAATGATGTTCTTATGTCGACATTGGAAACATATATATGGAGGTTTCAGGTTCTGTGATGAAGCATCTCCAGAAACGATGATTAAATCGTTCACAAGTACTGTGTGAACCGTCTTCAATGTTGTCGTTAATTATGAAAGATCCGGTTGTATTAGGAAACTTCGATTTCATACGGGATTTTAAAGGCTGAGCTGTTCACATGTCTGGTTGTTTGCTACTTACAGCCCCATACTTCGTACTGAGAATAAACTTTCGCCAAGATGAATCATTTCTGTTAATGAAGTTTAGCATTCACTTAATAGCATACAAGTTATGATACTAGCGGTGGCGTTGCTTCAACTTTTCAAGATATTTTGGGGACCTTTTCGAAGAATTGCTGCTAAAATTGCACGCATAAATGACAAGGTCGATATGTGTAGCCGTGGAAACAAGGCAGTACGCCAAATTTTAGTAGCTGTTGTGAAAAAAGATTCCCCCGATAAGCATTGAACTACAGCTTCGGTACACTACCATGTTTGGTGACTTGGCCTGATACTCCGGTATTTCGTTGCAGTGTTGGGATTAGATAGTATGGTACTTAGAAAATGATATAGACTTAACAAACATACATGATCACCCATGAAAATTAGTGAATGATGTGCACTGTGATACGGTCGAAATTGATCGCAAATACTAACTCAGTAGTGTTATTTCTCCTAGTTGGCGTTCGGACCTGTCCGACCCATCCACAAATTTATATTGTTTCAACCGATTTTTTACATCGTTCTGATAATGAAGTAAAATTACATGTTTTTGGTGAATTATAATCTCCCCCGGTGGTTTTAACAGTGTATGATGTTGATTAGAAACAACGAAAAAGTGCTTCTTACAGTTTGCCAAGGTTAATACCCGCATGGGGTGGTCGGTATACAGATCCCATCAGTAGGAAATTTCACGATCCACAACTTGAGGTAACTCAAATAGAGTCATTTATAACATAGAGACATTCATCCCCGAATTCGCATGCTTGGGTGTTCGAACGGACATAGATAATCGTACTGCCTCCCATCCCATAGCGTCTATCAGATCAAAAGAGAATGTAGCTACCTAGGTTTAAAGGTCGATTAGACATGTATGACTTGGACCACGTCTCCGCAGCAATTTCAATTCTTGGATTCACAAAAAGTAAAAGGAACTTACAGTAACCGATTTTATTGAAGAGAGAGTGGGTTTTGAGTGAAGGATTAACGGACTGAGTGGTATCATGAAGAAGCAGCTTAGAGGAAAGATCACAAGTAGTAGTTCTGTGAAAACTCATGATATTGGCTAAGGTAAGAATTGTGTTGTGAAAGGCGAACAAACCCAGCACTTTTGTAGTCAGTTGCAATATATCTATCGTTTCCGTCAGAAGAGCCAGCGGAGCTGCATAAGCGCCTGATTATTGTTGACTATGACATCTGATATAGACAAGGTGGGCATTTTCAGAGCCCGGCTCAGAGGGCTGTCATGCCTGTTAATGCGGTTAGGTAGCCGTCCGTAATTGGGGGCATTTCTTATACTCGATGTATTTGTGATATGTTATGGGCGTTTATAAGCAATGCCTGCGGTTTGTTTCATTTCATTCCTAATTTGGGGGTAATCGAGTGTTGGTAGGCATGCTTCCTGTGGTTTCCAAGTTTTAAATATATCGATGTCTCGTGCGTGGCCGATTGTATAATTTCTGCTACTATTTCCCCCATTGGCTGCTGCATGGCTGCTACAAATGGGTGTTACACAGACGGAAATTTTAACTCTACTATCTGAGTCATTATCAGCACAACTGTTTATCGTTAGATGTAAATCAACAGTTTTTAAAGGAAGGAACACCGTTCTCATTAGTGTTACTTTATCCCGGATTCCGAATTTCAAGAGATTCAGGAGAGTCTATCAGTGGTGAGATATTTATGAAGTTGAGGATTCTTTCAGCATCAGACTTCATTTTATGACCTAAGGAGTTAGGATGCGTTTCTTTCATTTTGATTCTGGTGATTTGTAACTAGCTCTTTCTACCTTTCACTGACACGTTCTATCTGAAGGAATCTTAATATCCCCGAAAATCTGTTTTTGTTTGGTCGTGTTCGAAAAGGTTAGACACCCACTTGCGCCTACAGTTGTGTTGAATTTGAACAACATAGGCAAATGGATGTCAATTTAACGTTTTTTAGTCTCGTGCACATATATGATACGCGTGTCATAATGCTCACTGTAGGCAGCCTAGACTTGATGTGTTTTAGGACACGTGTATCTGGTATAGTAAACACGATTACACTGCTGGATCGCCTTATTCTTTCAAACACTTCTAGAGCAATACAATCCAGGAAATTATTTGTGTCGCTTATGTGACCTGAAATTTCGATGAGATTTGGGTCGATAGGATACTTAAGCAGATTAGAAATGTTAATATCAACTTTCTTATGTAATCCTCATGGTTACACTGACCATTCTCAAAATTGTTAACTAAGAGAATCCTGAGTATGTCTGTCCATAGCATATGTTTTTCTAACGAAAACAGTTATATCAAGCTAAATTCAAATGGATCCAAATGTATTCTGACGAGATCGACGAATAGGATCAACATTCGATTCAAAATGAATGTGCAGACAAACTTAGAACTTACAGAATACAAATACCAAGTTGAAGAACTAGTGTGTTACTCTAGTAAGTTCTTGAATTACGGTCAACTGATCCTCTCGTAACCTACGACCCGAATAACGACAGAACTAAATTCCAATTCAGGTATTAAATTTTATTCAAAAATAATAAATAACCAAACCAGATGTGTTGTTCTAATATTACTTTTGACAATTACATAGAGAACTTTGAATTTTTAGGTTTCTTGAACAAAACTTTCAAAACATCGAGCAAAAAGGGAAGTGAAACCAAAGATATCCGTGTTCAAAGTTACAAACAAAGAAGTCCAAAATTTGAACAAAACAAATGAATCCAAATCACAGTGAAAGTAGTGGTGTTCAGTGTAACAATTATTATTCGGTCGGATACTCTTGGATTTTCTTTTAACCGGCCAGAAGAACATTGGTTCTTTTCAAGGATGAATAAATCAGTAATATCAAACCACATCAACAAAATGAAAAACAAACGTCCAGAATACTGATAGGCTTTAGGGCTAACAGTGATTCGCCTGAACCCGAACTTAGGTGATCCCTAGTACTAAAATCAGCACATATAGGAAACCAAGTAGTCAATCAACATTTGTGACCCTACGAAGACGAAATTTTCTAATGTTCCTTGCTAAAATTACATTTCTGGTCCTCAAGCCTACTTACTTTACTAGTCCACCGTTGCTGGACAACAAACTCTGGACTAGACCTAAAAGCCATTTGTTTCTCTCGAAGAAATTAGAACATATCACCAACATGTCAACCCCTTTTATACTTTCTCTCCGAACGAGCCTGTTTGTATCTACGCTAAAGCGAGGAAACATATTTCTTTTACTACCGCCTCCAAAATACTTGCTTAAGTATTTCGTATGTTTTCCAATCTTAAGAATACCTGTCACTTGATAATGTATCACTGAACTCTGTCACATACCCTCTCGAAAGCAATAGCTTGACCAGCGTTATCGCCTCAAAGTGATTTGAGTCGTTTCTTCTCTTGCGATAAACGCAGTTTCTTGTCATCCTTCTCTTAGATACGTCATCTCTCAACAACTAAAACCTTTCTCGAATCGTTTTATCACCTATGTAACACCTAGTTTGTAGCAGTAATTTAAAATCAAATACGCCAATTTTCGATTCCATGGTAATGTAGTAAGATGTTTCCTGGTGCAGACGGAGATAATAATAAGCGAGATGAGAATAGGTTACTGGTATATGATGATAAAATTGCTTAAGTTGCATGACATACATCAAACGCGGCTGGTCCAAGCGGGAGATGGTAGTTCATTGGGGGGCAAATTTTTGTCGTACAGTTTTCCAGGAGTTGTCTCAAGGAGCATGGAGGTAATTTTGTGATAGGTTGCTCATTTTAGGGCGGCCTAGTGCACTTTATGAGCTGTATGCTATCATCAGAACACCTCTTGTTCTTCTTGTTTTCGTAAAATTCATACTTTAGCCCCATAACCCACTTAGTTTCTCACCTCTGTGTTCGGTCCAAGAGGCTTATAAATCTTTTGAAGAGGTGAGGCGCGATACTGTGGACTTTGTAGTGGGGCCTTGCGTACATTTTGAGAATAGTTAATAACAATTCTGGGATGGTTGCTCCAAGTTGTTTCTTCACTGTGTAGAGAGTTGCGTTTTCCGTGGCTGCATCATCCATGTAGTTTGAGCTGGTCTCCAAGCCCTCGTCATCACAGGCCGGAGATCATGCTCTGGGGAGACAACCGGGAGTAAATTTCCGTAGATTGCGTAGATGCCCAAAGTCAAATGAGGGAGAATGTTTATGACATAAAGATCCGACAAATTACATTTTAATTAAGTGTCTGCCGCGCACTCCTCTATCGTTTCAAAGTCCTTTCTCAGCTCAAATGAATCCTTTTCCATTTTTATGAACCCCAACATCTTTTCATCGTCATGAGCTGACTACTGTCTAAAAAGTCATTATTTAAGGTCAGGTAGAGGAGTAAACCTATGATGGCTCTTTGTGAGAATTCTGATGTCGTGACCCTTCAGCTCGTGTGCGCTCTATTCAGCTTGATTTCAAACATCCTGTTCTGTAGGTGACTTTGCAGACAAGATGGAAATGTGTCGGCGAAACTCATCTTTCAAACTTTCGCTATGAGGAATACATGAAGCACTGTGTTGGAGTCTTTTGCAAAGTCAGGGAATAATGTTTCAATGAGTATCTTCTGTTCTCAGCATACTGTTCATCTGTCCCATGCTACGAGGTTAAGTACGCCATACTTTCCATTCCTAGACTTCATGGAGGATGTTTCCTTAACCTTGTATACCCTCATTTATTCATTGGCCAGCCCTTCCACAACATTCCAGAGCAATGTAGGTGATGCGAATGGTCTGTGATAGACTGAACCTTCCCCTTCCAATCGCGTATAGATCCACAAGTGTACGTGAAGACATGTAGTGTGCTTGCTCGTTATCTAGATAACAGAGAGTATCTGGTGGCGTAATGACTTGGAATCAGGTTAGAGATTACTGTGAATCATTTTTTAAGTAACACAGGATTCTTCAGGATTACATGAAAGATGATAAATTGATGAATAGTAAAGTCTTTGACCTCTTAGGATCAAGTCTTATGATCAACAATGGTATACCTTGACATGTTCAGAGCTATAAAGATATTGCTGGCTATATTAACGTTGGTCCATTGTGTGACTTGGTAAAATATCTGGATGAGTAGCTAGAATCTTATGATGTCTCGCACCGTAGAAGTATAAAATGACGAATGATGTGATCGAGATCAGTGAGCTTAATACACTCGAATGTAAATGGATTTTTAGTTTAGACTTTTACAATGCTTGGCGTGTCAGTGGTTTCAGCAGGACGATTTATCAGCTAGGTATGTGGGATGCAGTGGGTCAATATTTTATATGAACTTAACGCCAGTGTTTATTGGTTCCTTTTGTGATATATGTGGGTGACCGTGGTCAATAAAATACTGTTCAAAATCTTCCGTAATCCTGATAATATCGTTAGCAATCTCAGCATTCAAGATGAAGAGAATAAGCCGTTCTCTGGAGGATAGTCCAAGAATGTGTCTCGACAAAATGATAACTCACAACATAGAAGAGCTCTCTCTAAATAGAAGCACTAGTAGACTTATATTCGATTTGGAGCCACATATCCATGCTTACGTTAACTTGTATAAGCTTCCGTGGGTTAGAAAATATTTTTAAAATGGTTGACATCACAGTTTTGGTGACTTTGACATCAAGGAATACCCCGTATCGGAGAATATCGAGAAGTATATCGTCTTAACAAATGAGATTGCTCAGGTTCAAGGAGTTACGCTTGACTTGCCTAAACTTGTTTCGATTCGCTCAAGGTATGGTGTCTGAGAAAGAGACTGAAATGCTTATGTCGCCAAATACGAGTATCGACATGGAAGTGACGAACTCTCCTGTGCGAATGTTGAGTCCTTCGATCATAGCTAGATTTCTCTGCGTTGGTGGTCAACTTCAAGATAGTTCTTGAGGAAACATCCAAGTTTTTCTTGGATTAAAGTTAATTTGGTCATTTTTTCTCTGAATGATACGTCTTGTAGGTTGGACGCTATATTCAGATACTAAGCTATTCTGATAACCTCAGGCTAGAACTACTCAGCGACTTGAACACCAGAGAGAAGACACGAGTATGAGAGAAACACTTTACTGCAAGGTTCATCTTTGTACAGAAAATAATAGGTATTTATAGATGTTAGCGTATGTTAAATCAACATCCTATTTCAGCCAATCCATTAACGACATATCATGATACCGACCGATAGTAGCACGCCACGTTGGAACTCTAGAATGTTCCATCGTACTCTGAATGGCTGGGGCTCTTTATGGGCCTCTGGAGGCTCTGTTGGAGTTCTCCGGAAGCCGACTCAACACCTCCCCCGAATAAGATTTCTTTCTAGGGTCAACTTGTAGTTTGACAACTGGGTTGCGACGTCGTCCTATTATTCTCGTCGTCTTCCTTGTCCAAGGCTTCCTTTCAGTGTTCTTGGGCATTTGTGCATCTAAGATTAAATCTAACGGAAAAATCGGCCGGTTACTTCGATTCTGCATCGTTCTTTTGTCTTTAAGGATTTGATTTGTGTGTCGTATACATGTCCCAAAAGTTCCTCGAACTCTGTACAGAACTTTTCCCAATTTTTGTGCAACTTCTCCCGGCTCCCATCGGTTCTTCCCGATGTAGGATTCAATGTAAACTTTGTCGCCGACATTGAAGTTCCGGATACTTGGATCGTGACTGCGCTCATCAACTAATTTGGATGGCAACATGGCAATGAAGACGGTTCGAACACGTCTTCCGAACATGACTTCCGCAGGAGACTTGCCGTCCGGAACATTCGGATTCGGGGTGGATCTGTAGGATGTTAAAAATTTTGTGATCACCTGCCCAGTCGTCCCTTCGCCTCCCCCCTTCAGTATTGTTCGTTTAAAGGTGTCCACAAAGCGTTCTGCTTGTCCATTAGATTGTGGATGATGGGGTGGAGAACGAAGATGAGTTATTCCGTTTGCTCTACAGAAATGCTTAAACGATTCTGCCGCGAATTGCGAGCCGTTACCCGTTACTAAGGTCTCTGGTACTCCGAAACAGCTAAACAGGGTAGACAGCTTGTGGATTGTTTCTGATGTTGTACAATTTGGCATGGTATATACTTCCGGACATTTAGTAAATGCATCTACGATAATTAGAAACATTTTACCCTGGATTGGACCAGCAAAATCTGCATGAATTCTTTCCCAGGGTCCTGCAGGCGTAGGCCAATACTGAGGTTCGCATTTCAAAGGATTTTTAGCGGCTTGAATGCATGATGGACAGTTACGGCATTTATTCTCGATATCTTTGTCCATTGACGGCCAATAAGCATAACTACGAGCCAACGATTTCATTTTATTGATTCCAGGATGGCCACTGTGAAACTGCTTGAGAACCTTGTGACGTAATAACTTCGGAATAACAATTCGATCACCGAACGTAATACACGAGTCAACAACCATTAGTGAGTCCCGTCGACGAAAATATTGCAAAAGTTCTCCGTCAAGGCGATTGTTTGGCCATTTGGTCGAGAGATAGCATTTGACTGTGCTCAGTATCTTAGCACTTTCAGTGATCTTCTTGATAGTTTCAAAGATTACTGGGAGTCCATTGATTTCGTCATCCAATACACGATGAACTTCTTCCTCGGCTTTTATATTTGCTACAAGAGTCTCCCCTGGGGTCTTTGATTGGGAGCCTATCAATCTTGACAATGCGTCAGCTTGCCCGAAGGTGGTAGTAGACTGATACTTGATCTTGAAATCGTAACCCAGAAGTGTGGTTGCTCATCGTTGGAGTTGGTTAGCTGTATGGACAGGAATACCTTTCTTTGACCCAAAAACTGCAAGTAGTGGTTTATGGTCTGTTATTAGAGTAAAAAGTTGGTCATATATCATCTTATGGAACTTTTTCACTGCAAAGATAATTGATAGGGCTTCTTTCTCAGTCTGACTATAGTTCCTTTCGGTCGTTGTCAAAGATCTGGCAGCGTGTGAGATAGCTTTTTCAGACCCATCAGGAAAAATGTGAGAGATAACTGCACCCACACCATAGTAAGAAGCATCTGAAGCGACGACTATCGGTAGCGAAGGATCATAATGTGTCAATGAGAGATTGGAAGTCAGGCGTCGCTTGATTTTCTCGAAAGACGCTTGGCAGTCTGCAGACCAATTCCATCTCGTATTCTTTTGCAGTAGGTTGTTTAGCGGAGCACGTAGACGATGGAGATCGGCGAGGAAGATACCATAATGGCTGACCAATCCCAAGAATGATCGTAGGGTAGTAATGTCCCTGGGTCTAGGCATTGCTTGCACTGCTTCAATTTTCTCTGGATCTGGTCGTCTCCCGTCTTTATCTATTATGAACCCAAGGTCTCGTACTTGCTGCATATAGGAGTCACACTTTTCCGCTCGGAGGCGAAAACCATAATCGGCTATGCGTTCTAGTACCTGGTCCAGTTTCTTCTGCAGGTCCATTTTATCTACTGTCATAATTATGATGTCGTCTAAGTAAGCTGCTGCCCCTGGAATACCTTGTAACATGGTGTCCATAATTTGCTGAAAAATAGAGGGCGCTGTCTTCACCCCAAAAGGTAGTCGGTTATACCGGAACAGACCTTTGTGTGTGTTGATCGTTAAAAGATCTTTGCTTTCATCAGATACCGGGATTTGTATATATGCGTCTGATGAGTCTAATTTCGCAAAATATCTGTCACCGTTCAGCTTGGCGAAAAGATCTTCCTGTAAGGGCAACGGATACTGGTGGGACTCTAGAGCTTCATTTAATCCCGTGGAGTAGTCTGCACATAGACGGACACTTCCATTCGACTTCTTGACCACCACTATCGGTGCAGCCCAGTTCGAGAAGTTCACAGGCTCGATAACATCCATTTGCTGAAGTCGTTGTAATTCCTGTTCAACTATTGGAAGAGCAGCATAGGGTACAGGTCTTTTAGGTCGAAAAACGGGAGTAGCTGCAGGTTTTAGAGTTAGCACTGCATTAGCCTTCGTGCATTCCCCTAATCCTTCTTTAAACACGTTTTGGTGTCCTTGTAGCATGGTATTTTTCTGGCTCCACTCTGAGGTGTTGTAAGTTCTGATTCGTTTAATAATAATAATAGTAATATATATTCTGAAAATATTTACAGAATTCACACCAGTTTACAGGCATGATCAGATTGTTATAAAAATCAACATTTAATGTAGAGAGCAAACATGAAATATAAGAAAGTTTTATGTTTGCTGGTTTAGTAATTGATAAATAGTTTATATATGGCAGGCCAATGCAGCACCAGGGAACTTGTCATTTTTTCTTAAGTGGATAGCCTGATGTTCTGTAAGGTTATTTCTAGTGCCAAAGCGAGTTATTGATAATTATCTACAACTAGAGAAAGTAAGATTAAAGCAAAGAGCACGGAACAACAAAACAATGATAGCAAGTAAGAGGTTAAACACTTAAAGTTCCGATAATCTCACTTGTGGAGTAAGATACACTTGCAGGCGCTAGAGCATTTAATGCATTTTCAGAGGAGCAAAAAGCATTAATTGAGCGAACAAACAATGGGAGAGAGTTTAACATACGGATAGTTTGAGGTAAATTGTTCCAGAGCATAGAAAACTTACAGGCAAAGTAATTCATATAGAGAGAAGATCTAGAATATGTTTGTTTGGCTAAAGACAAGGAGTTACGAGTGTCGTAATGTGAGGCTTTAGCATATTGAATCGCTTGGCTGGATGTAAAGGGTAGTTTGTTAAGTATTTTGAAAAAGAAGATGAGGTTAAGTTTGAGTCTCCTCTTTCATAAAGGGTCAAGCCCGAGTTTAATACACCTCGAATTATATGTCAAGACACTATCAGTTCCAAGAGTGCGAAGTGTAAATCGTCTCTGTACTGATTCCAGTCTTCATTTATCCTTTATGCGCGTGCTACTAAGGAGAAACGCGCAGTATTCGAGGAGTGGTCGAACACAGACTTTGTACATTAATATACGAGATTCGCTGTTATGAAAGTTTCGAGTTATGTAACCTATAAGGCGTTGAGACTTGGACGTTTGTTTCATTATCTGTTCAGTAAACGACAAGTCGTTGGAGTACCTAAGTCCTAGATCTACTACTGAGTGTAACCTAGATAACATTTCACCATTTATGGTAAGATTGAGGTTGAGTGATGTATCACCGAAGCATAACCAACCACATTTAGCTGTATTAAGCTCCAGTTGCCATTTCGAGCACCACTGTGCTACATTGTTAAGCTCCGAGCTGATACAATTTTGAATATTGCTAAGCTCATGTGGAGAAAATGAGTACACCACCTTAAGGTCGTCTGCAAACAAAAGGGACTTACCCACACTAAAACACTCACAAATATCATTAATGAAAACTAAAAAGAGCAAAGGACCTAAGACACTACCCTGAATTACCCCACTTCTAACAGGGACGGCATTCGACAATGAAGAGTTCATTTTAACTATTTGATGTCGATTGCTGAGGAAGGAATCAAACCAGGCTAGTAACGGGTTTTGGACCCCATAAGATGCGAGTTTACCTATGAGAAGTTGGTGGTTGACCATGTCGAAGGCCTTAGAAATGTCCAGGTATAGCACTAGTACTAGATATCCTTGGCTACGAAGAGAATAGACCAAATTAAAGAAGTCAAAATGACATGTCATACAAGATCGATTTTTAGGAAATCCATGTTGCGAATCATCAATAAATTGTTCAGTCAATAAATAGTTGGATAGTTCGTCACTAACAATTTTTTCCATAATCCTAGAGATAACTGGAGTAATATTTATTGGCCGATAGTTGTTCATGTCAGTCTTATCTCCGGATTTGTAACGAGGTATGATGTACGCGGTTGTCCAACGGTCAGGATAAGAGCCTGATTCCATAGAGAGAGTAAACACCTTAAGGAGAAGAAGTGGAATATCTGGACCACCATATTTGTAGAGAAATGATGAAATCCCGTCTGCTCCGTGACCTTTTGAAACCTTGAGGTTATTTATAACCTTACTAATTTTCAAACATGTGAAGTCGAGGCACACTACCGGAAATTCTGAAGCTGGCTTATACTACACCAATTTTTAAAGGAGGTCGACGCAGCAAACCTTCAAGCTACCAACCGGTAGCATGTCATTCTTTACCCTAAAAAATTATGGAGTCCCTGATATGCGACGGTATACACGGCTATTTATCATTCTTGAACTTCTTTTCACCCCAACAGAACGGTTTCAGTAGGGGTCGTTCTTGTATATCCGATCTACCGACTGTGGTGGACAGATGGACAACCTTCACTGATAGCCAAGGGAAGGTTGACGTCATTTACCCTGAAACGGCAAATAAATCCCCAAAATCAATAGCTTTGTAAGTCTCCGACATTGGATGATGATCACATTAGTTTAAATGCACTCACCCAGTTGAAGGCGCTCGTTCATGCATTCTCACAGGATCACTACTGCGAAAGCCGTGCTCATTATCCCCTACAGTCGCTAGTCAGTCTAGATCAATCTACCCTCGATATATTGATAGCCTATCAAGTATACCTTCGAACCTCCCCGCTTTTGACTTTTGATTTCACTAGGTGGGTACGACTCATAGTGGAAGGTATTACTGGTTAATGCGTTGTCGAACTTCAAATACCTATGGCATCTTCATTAGTGAGCCTGACGCGATCTGGTATATCAACTTGCAAACTGTGAATCTGTTCCTTTTTGGTACTTCATAAATCACGACTTTATTTTGATTTTTATATATTGTGATATTTTTCTCGTGTTTTTGGATATTTTCCCCCCCTTCATTCCTGCTTCTCATACTTATCGTGACGGCACAGACACTTAAAGTACTTAAATTAAAGATTGTGACTCTACCTTCATTTCAACTCATGCTCTTTTGGCCAGACAACATAATAATACTAGTACTAGAAGTTACTAGCCTGGTTTGATTCCTTCCTCAGCAATCGACATCAAATAGTTAAAATGAACTCTTCATTGTCGAATGCCGTCCCTGTTAGAAGTGGGGTAATTCAGGGTAGTGTCTTAGGTCCTTTGCTCTTTTTAGTTTTCATTAATGATATTTGTGAGTGTTTTAGTGTGGGTAAGTCCCTTTTGTTTGCAGACGACCTTAAGGTGGTGTACTCATTTTCTCCACATGAGCTTAGCAATATTCAAAATTGTATCAGCTCGGAGCTTAACAATGTAGCACAGTGGTGCTCGAAATGGCAACTGGAGCTTAATACAGCTAAATGTGGTTGGTTATGCTTCGGTGATACATCACTCAACCTCAATCTTACCATAAATGGTGAAATGTTATCTAGGTTACACTCAGTAGTAGATCTAGGACTTAGGTACTCCAACGACTTGTCGTTTACTGAACAGATAATGAAACAAACGTCCAAGTCTCAACGCCTTATAGGTTACATAACTCGAAACTTTCATAACAGCGAATCTCGTATATTAATGTACAAAGTCTGTGTTCGACCACTCCTCGAATACTGCGCGTTTCTCCTTAGTAGCACGCGGATAAAGGATAAATTAAGACTGGAATCAGTACAGAGACGATTTACACTTCGTACTCTTGGAACTGATAGTGTCTTGACATATAATTCGAGGTGTATTAAACTAGGGCTTGACCCTCTATGGAAGAGGAGACTCAAACTTAACCTTATCTTCTTTTTCAAAATACTTAACAAACTCTCCTTCACATCCAGCCAGGCGATTCAATACGCTAAAGCCCCACATTACGACATTCGTAACTCCTTGTCTTTAGCCAAACAAACATATTCTAGATCTTCTCTCTATATGAATTACTTTGCCTGTAAGTTTTATAGGCTCTGGAATAATTTACCTCAAACTATCCGTATGTTAAACTCTCTCCCATTGTTTGTTCGCTCAATTAATGCCTTTTGCTCCTCTGAAAATGCATTAAATGCTCTAGCGCCTGCAAGTGTATCTTACTCCACAAGTGAGATTATCGGAACTTTAAGTGTTTAACCTCTTACTTGCTATCATTGTTTTGTTGTTCCGTGCTCTTTGCTTTAATCTTACTTTCTCTAGTTGTAGATAATTATCAATAACTCGCTTTGGCACTAGAAATAACCTTACAGAACATCAGGCTATCCACTTAAGAAAAAATGACAAGTTCCCTGGTGCTGCATTGGCCTGCCATATATAAACTATTTATCAATTACTAAACCAGCAAACATAAAACTTTCTTATATTTCATGTTTGCTCTCTACATTAAATGTTGATTTTTATAACAATCTGATCATGCCTGTAAACTGGTGTGAATTCTGTAAATATTTTCAGAATATATATTACTATTATTATTATTAAACGAATCAGAACTTACAACACCTCAGAGTGGAGCCAGAAAAATACCATGCTACAAGGACACCAAAACGTGTTTAAAGAAGGATTAGGGGAATGCACGAAGGCTAATGCAGTGCTAACTCTAAAACCTGCAGCTACTCCCGTTTTTCGACCTAAAAGACCTGTACCCTATGCTGCTCTTCCAATAGTTGAACAGGAATTACAACGACTTCAGCAAATGGATGTTATCGAGCCTGTGAACTTCTCGAACTGGGCTGCACCGATAGTGGTGGTCAAGAAGTCGAATGGAAGTGTCCGTCTATGTGCAGACTACTCCACGGGATTAAATGAAGCTCTAGAGTCCCACCAGTATCCGTTGCCCTTACAGGAAGATCTTTTCGCCAAGCTGAACGGTGACAGATATTTTGCGAAATTAGACTCATCAGACGCATATATACAAATCCCGGTATCTGATGAAAGCAAAGATCTTTTAACGATCAACACACACAAAGGTCTGTTCCGGTATAACCGACTACCTTTTGGGGTGAAGACAGCGCCCTCTATTTTTCAGCAAATTATGGACACCATGTTACAAGGTATTCCAGGGGCAGCAGCTTACTTAGACGACATCATAATTATGACAGTAGATAAAATGGACCTGCAGAAGAAACTGGACCAGGTACTAGAACGCATAGCCGATTATGGTTTTCGCCTCCGAGCGGAAAAGTGTGACTCCTATATGCAGCAAGTACGAGACCTTGGGTTCATAATAGATAAAGACGGGAGACGACCAGATCCAGAGAAAATTGAAGCAGTGCAAGCAATGCCTAGACCCAGGGACATTACTACCCTACGATCATTCTTGGGATTGGTCAGCCATTATGGTATCTTCCTCGCCGATCTCCATCGTCTACGTGCTCCGCTAAACAACCTACTGCAAAAGAATACGAGATGGAATTGGTCTGCAGACTGCCAAGCGTCTTTCGAGAAAATCAAGCGACGCCTGACTTCCAATCTCTCATTGACACATTATGATCCTTCGCTACCGATAGTCGTCGCTTCAGATGCTTCTTACTATGGTGTGGGTGCAGTTATCTCTCACATTTTTCCTGATGGGTCTGAAAAAGCTATCTCACACGCTGCCAGATCTTTGACAACGACCGAAAGGAACTATAGTCAGACTGAGAAAGAAGCCCTATCAATTATCTTTGCAGTGAAAAAGTTCCATAAGATGATATATGACCAACTTTTTACTCTAATAACAGACCATAAACCACTACTTGCAGTTTTTGGGTCAAAGAAAGGTATTCCTGTCCATACAGCTAACCAACTCCAACGATGAGCAACCACACTTCTGGGTTACGATTTCAAGATCAAGTATCAGTCTACTACCACCTTCGGGCAAGCTGACGCATTGTCAAGATTGATAGGCTCTCAATCAAAGACCCCAGGGGAGACTCTTGTAGCAAATATAAAAGCCGAGGAAGAAGTTCATCGTGTCCTATTTAGACAACGCCGTAGACGAGCTAGCTGCATCTGCAGACCGCATTTTAGAGATCATGAACTCCTCTAACGTTGGGGTTTTTCAGTTAAGGAAAATCCTCAAGCGATACAGAATGACATTACGGAACTATGTCCTACACTGACACGTCTCCTTCAGTTTTGCCGTAAACGGTCGCAAACCCTGCGAAGACGTGCCGCACGTAAACGATATGTCCTTAAGCCACGAGAGACGGATAACCCCGACTGGTGTTGGTATCATAGCCAGTACGGAAAATCTTCTAGAAAAAGGGGAAATTCTGCAATTTTCCGAACTCCAAACCGGCCGACACGTAAAAGACTTCGCGAAACTTCACAATCGGCACGCGTTAACGGCAACCATACTCGGCAAACACAGCCGTCTGTAACAAGTCACAGATGTGTTAACGATGGTTCGCTACCTTGTCGATACTGGCGCAGAATTTAGCGTTCTTCCAGCAAATTCTAACGATCGGCTTCACGAACGTACTTTAAACTTACAGGCGGCAAACGGAAAGCCTATCGCCACATATGGCAAAAGATATGTCTGTCTTAACGTGGGTTTACGCGAATCCATTCACTGGATTTTCGATATTGCAGATGTTTCTATGCCAATCATTCGTAAAGACCTGTTACAACTTTACAACCTACTCATCGATACGCGCATACAGAGGCTATTAGACGGAAATACTAATTTTTCTGCTTGCGTAGTTTCTTTTACGACGGCAGATTATCTCCAGTCATAGTTAGGCACACAACAGATCCATTCTATCAGCAATTACTCGATAAGTACTCTGGTATACACCAAACGCAACCGAATTTTCCGCGTATAATCAGTAATGTTACACATCACATCACGACTACAGGACCATCTGTTTTCTCGAAAGCCCACTGACTGGCTCCCGAAAAGCTGAGGTTGGCTAGGGAAGAATTCGACCACAGGATAGATTTATGAATCATCCGGCCGCTCAATTGATTTGATGTTTATTTACTCACTAGCATTTCCGCACCACTTCTTCATGCTTGCTTGACGTGCCTGCAATTTTCGCAATCTGTGCATGGTTCAATAATAAAAGCAATCAACACTTCTTATTCTCCTTCTGATTTATACACCGTTGGGACGTTATCTAGTAATGGTTACAATAACGAAAAATATACGAAGTTTGAGGATAATATCGAATACCAACCACCACAATATAACCGAATTCCCATGGCCACCGACAGCATTCCTAAAACCGCTATCAGTCAGTGCTAGTTTTCGTGTATGGCTTCCGACCTAAGATTGCTACCCAGACCTTCCATATATTCATAGATGACGTTTTCCGAGGTCTCAACTTCGTACAAAATAATAATTACAAAACTCACGCCAGCTTACAGGGATGTTCGATCTGACATAAATAGTAACATTAGATAGAGGGAACAAACGTGCGATATAAGATTGTTTTAAGCTTGCTAAGTCATTAATTGTTTAGGTAGTACATTTATGACATTTAATGAGTCTTTCCTGACAAACAGATACCAAATGACCAAGATTAACTCTACAACATTTACACCTCAACCAATAACCAGTGGTGTTGTGCAGGGTAGTATCTTGGGTCCATTGCTCTTTATAATCTATATCAACAATATATGCAAGTGCTTTACCACAGGTAAGACCTACCTCTACGCTGATGACTTAAAAGTCATCTATAAAACTGACATTGGTGATGTACGTAGTACTATGCAAACGATTCAACATGAACTCAACAAAGTAGACGACTGTTGCAAACGCTGGGGGGCTAGAGCTCAACACAGAGAAATGCGGTTGGCTATGTATTGGAAATACGTCACTTAAAATAAAACTAGCACTTAACAAAAACCCACTGCCCAGACTGACATCAGTAACTGACCTTGGGGTACATTACTCTGACAGTCTTAACTTCTCAGAACATATCTCAACTAAAGCATCTCGAATGCGGAGATTGCTTGGCTTAATCCTTCGTAATTTCTTTCAAAACGAAACTAAAATTATCCTGTATAAAACCTGCGTAAGACCCATCGTCGAATACTGCTCGTTCTTATTTTCCAACCTACGCCTATCTGATATACTTAAGGTGGAAGGAATACAGCGAGACTTCACCCGCAAAATACTTAAGAACGACCAACTCACTGACTACAAATCCAGATGCCATATCTTAGGACTAGAACCCCTCTGGGAAAGAAGACTTAGGTCTAACTTAATTCTTTATTTTAAACTCCTTAAAAACCTTACTTGTTCCACATGTAATATAGCTCTCTACCAAGACTCACATGGATACAACCTTTGAGACAAAGTATCCACTGTCAAAATTGAAAAATACAGATCAAAAACTCGGGAAAACTTCTTCCTTATCAAGTACTCATTAATATGGAACAGTCTTCCTTCTGAAATACGCATGGCAGACAAATTACATACGTTTGTAAGACTCACTGATCAAGCTCTCACCTGCACAGATCTGGCGCAAACGAACACATCCACGTTCCACACAGACATCATAGGCTCTCTACATATATAGACTGAATTGCCTTATTTCCCTACCTTGTAGTTGTATAAGATACTTTCCCCTCCCTAATTCTTTTAAATTGAAGTAGACAGGCAACTCACTGGACCTATCAGTACTCGGTCGCTAAACGACGCTTACAAATACCCTAAAAGTCAGAAGAAACGCATAATCGACTGCCTACTGCCAGTGGTCATACATCCACAGAACCGGTCACCCAACAACCGGTTAGGATAGGACAAAAGAACATCAGTACGAATTTAGAGTGAGTTCCTTCTTGCCTATTCTTTATTAGCTTTTTACTCTTCTGTACATTATATTGCTTTCCATTAATATTTCACCACTCATTATCTTACCTTATCTGTAACTAACATAAATCTATACTTTTCCGCCTTCCTAATGCCTATATCTGATTCGCAACCTATACTTTACACTATAGTCAATTAAAGCATTGCATCTAAGCCTTACCCACAGTCCATAATTTGTAACTGCCCGATAAGCTTGAAAAATGGTACTTATAGAAATAGTGTTTTCCAACAGGATGTGAAACAGAGCATTGTGTGAGGTATGATATATATCCAAAAAATAGGCCTAAATGAGCCTAACATCACAAAAGGAGGGAGGGTGGAGTTACTGAACAGCAAGCACTGACGGTGAGGGCGATGATTTCAATCCACCCGTGTTTGTGGGGCAGAACATTTTGTCTGTATCAGGCTCTTTATGGATGAGAACAAGTCAATCAATCTGTGATATTGAGGTCGTTCTCCTACACTTACCATTCAGACTCATGTTTCTAATTTTTGTGCTGGATTGACTATTCTACTAAGACAACCTATAACATGCTAACTCGGACTTTTACATGAAAACTGTGTGACAGGCATCGGATGATGAAAAAAAAACTGACTGTAAAGTATATGGTTGTTATTTTACTCAACACTCTACTCTCTATATGCACTCCCTGTTCTTCCTCATTCGAATCTTGACTTCCCTCTGTTACGTCCTTGAATCTGTCTACCCAATTTAGTGCCGAGTATGACTTGTCTAATGTAGATTATGACCTTGACCCGATAGGCTGACTGGCTTAACCTTGGGGCTAGTATGCGTGAGTTCGAAGTGGGGGTAGAGAGATGAAAACTATTCTATCCCTAATTGGCTGGCAAGCACGCGAGAGAGAGAGAAGACAAAGACAGCCGGAACACTAATCACTTTATTCCAACCCCGATCTAGCACTCGAATTCCCAATTCAGATTAGGGTGAAAAGTTACATGAATAAATAGATGAATAACCTGGCCACAACGTACAATAATAAGGACAATACAATTGTGTCCAAAACTGAGGGATTGTAGTAGAAAATAGAGTTTAAAAGGTTACGTCTAAATTACAATAGCTTTAGAACAGAAAATGCTATGGCAGTGAATTATACATCAAAAGAAAGCTCATGATCTGTAGAATAGGCTAGGGGCAAAAGTAAATGTTACAGTTTTACAAGCTTTGAATTAAATGAATTAACGTCCCCAAAAATAGCTTCCGTAATTTGTTAAGGCTTCTTGTTTTGCGGTTCACATCACCCTCCTTCATTCGAACCTACTCCACCTTGATAAATATCACAACTCATTGTTCTTTATTACTGCATTCTCTCCTCTGGAGCCCCTAATCACAGTTCACTTTTGCAACATGAGTTAGTATCAATTTAATCTAATAATTTATCGTACCTCCGTCTGTTCCACTAATAAATGTTAAGCATTGGTTATCGTTCATATCCAAATGCCTCGCTGCTCCTCGGTTTCTCTTTTTTTCCCTTCAGAATCTTGCCCTGAGGGTGAAGCTGGGTAACCTCTGACATCTGGAATAAGCTCGACGAACGCGCTTTCCCAAGGTCATAGTTCAAAACAGGCGCTCCACAAACCTACTTTATAACAACTATAAACTTAAAAAGCTGCATTACATAAATACTTAGCACGACCGAAACCCTATTACACTTTTTGTCGAGATTGGATCTGGTATGTAACGTGGACGACATGCTTTTTGGAAACTATTCTGATGAAAACACATTATATCTAAACGAATGAACTGCTATCAACTTTTATAGATTATGATTACTAAGTAACCTTGCTTGGGATGCATACTGTGAACCAGTATGTGTCGTAAGTTGTAGATAATGCCTGTAAAAATGGCGTGTACCTGCTACTGCAGAAATATATTATTATTATTATTACAGCAATCCGATGCATCAGCAGGGAACTTTAAATTTTTTTCTTAAATATCCTGTTGATTTTTGAACGGTGTTATTCAGGGTTATTTCCTCTACCGGGACGAAACAGTGATAATTATCTACAACTAGAGAAAGTAAAATGGAAATAGAGAGCACGAAACAACAAAACAATAATAATCAAAATATGTCAGCCAGGTCTACCGCTATTCGTGTTAGATATTATTCAAATAAGTTAGGATTGCTAGGGACAGTGTTAACGTAAAATGACAGCAGGCGAGTGGTTTTACTTAGGAAATTCACTGATAAGAATATTTAAACATTTAAAATTTCTATATTCTCACTTGTGGAGTAAGATACACTTACAAGTGCTAGAACATTCAATGCATTTTCGAAGGTGTAGTATGCATCGATGCAGCAAACAAAGAGTGCGAGTGATTTTATCGTACGGATAGATTGTGGTAGATTATTCCAGAGTCTAGAAATTTTACAGGCAAAGCAATTCATATAGAGAGATGATTTAGAATGTGTTTGTTTCGCTAGTGACAGGCAGTTACGTATGTCTCAATGAGAAGTTTCTGCATATTGAATTGCTTGGTTGAATGTAAAGGGTAGTTTGTTAAGTATTTTAAAGAAAAAAATAAGATTTAGTTTGAGTCTCCTCTTTCATAGAGGGTCGAGCCCAAGTTTATTACATCTAGAATTATAAGTCAAGGTACACTCAGTCCCGAAAATGCGAAGTGTAAATCGTCTCTGTACTGGTTCCAGCCTTCATTTATCCTTGGTGCGCTCGCTACTAAGAATAAACGTGCAGTATTCTAGGAGTGGTCAAACACAAACTTTGTATATTAAAAAGGCTTCGAGTTATGTAACCCATCGGGCGTTGAGACTTGGAAGTCTGTTTCAATATCTGTTCCGTAAACGACAACTCGTAGTAGCACCTAAGTCCTAAGTGTACTACTGTATGTAACTTGAATAATATTTCACCGTTTAAGGTGAGATCTGAATTGAATGGTGTATCACCGAAGCATATCCACCTACACTCAGATGTATTAAGCTCCAGATGCCATTTTGTGACTACCATGCTACCCGTTTAAGCTCCACGCTCATGCAATATTGAACATTTCTCAGCACATGTGGAGAAAATGAATATACTACCTTAAGATCATCTGCATACAAAGGGGGTTTACCTACACGAAAACACTCACAAACATCATTGATAAAAACTAAAATGAGCAGAGGGTCTAAGACACTACCTTGTATTACACCACTTCTAACAGGGACGGCGTTCGACAATGAAGAGTTAATTTTAACTATTTGATGTCGGCTGCTGAGTAAGGAATCAAAATAACAAAGCGAAGGGTTTTGGACCCCGTAAGATGCGAGTTTACCTATGAGGAGTTGGTGGTTGACCATGTCAAAGGCTTTAGAAATGTCCAGCCATAGCATTAATACTAGATATCGTTGGCTATGGAGAGAATAGACAAAATAAAGAAGTCAAGATGACATGTCATACAAGGTCGGTTTTTAAGAAATCCATGTTGCGTATCGCTGATAAATTTTCCAGTGAATAAATATTTGGATAGTTCGCCACTAATAATTTTTCCCACAAGCCTAGAGATAACTGGAGTAATATTCATCGGCCGATAATTGTTCATGTCAGTCTTATCTTCAGGTTTGTGACGTGGTATGATGTACGCGGTTTTCCAATAGTAAGAGTAAGAACCTGATTCCGTAGAGAGAGTAGGCAGCCTTGGAAGATGAATTGGAATATCTGGGCCTCCATACATACAGGGGAAAAATGAGATCCCGTCTGATCCGTGACCTCTCGAAACCTCAAGGGTATTTATAGCCTTACTAATTTTCAAGCATGTGAAGGAGATCGATTTTATTGAGTTTCTAGCCACACACATAACTCTTGAAACAGGGCCATTTATGAAATGTTTGATATTCGCAAATATACCACTGAAAAGGTCCGCTATAGTTTTAGAGTCGTACATAAAACTGTTATTATGCAGGATGCACTGTATATCAACACTTTGAGTTGATTTAGTGCGTTTATTGAAAAGGAGAATTAAGTTTTGCACCTTTGAACTAGTATTAAGTGCTAATAGCTCCTAATTAATGGCTTTTAATCTATGTTTCCCTTTAATTTGGTTAAAAAATATCGTTATTTGTGCAACTGCCGTGAAGTCGTTTGACTTAAAATAACATTTCTGTAGGCGTTTTAGTTTATTACGATATGTAGCTAGTACATATATTTCGTAAGGCTTACTAAACCTGTACGTTTTAATTGGCGCACAGGAATCTAGACAACAGTTAACAATCAAATAGAATTCGTTGATGAAGTCCATGAGACTATTACATCAGAGGAATTCATCCCAGTCTGAGAGTTTGATTAGTGAGCGCAAGAGGTGCCAGTCAACATGCTTATAGTCTCTATATTGGCAGGTTTTTTGAATTGGTCGGTTATAAGATGGATAGATAGGGAGAGAACAAGCTACGATCGTATGGTCAATGATTCCAAATTCATTGTATACTTGCACAGATAGTGGGATGACATCTCTACTAAATATTAGATCAAGTATATTATCACTCCTTGCTGGGTTACGAATCCACTGTGACCATCAGTGCAGGTCAAAGATTGCCGAAAGTTCATCATTACTTGACTGACAACTACCGGTACTCCAATAAATCCCAGGATAATCGAAATCTCCATTGTTAATCTTAGCATTGAAGTTTAGAGCAGATGCATATATGAATGCATTGATAATAAGACCATTCACATTATCCGAACTATTAGGAGCTCTGTATATACACCCTAGGAGTAGACCATGATTCAGGGTGTTGATTGATATCCTGGCCGATTCTGGTACACTATTCAAGACACTGTCTTCAACTCTATTAATTGTTAGGGTATCCAGAGCATATATAAGACAGTCACCTCCTCGCTTAGTTTCTCTGTCACAGAGATAAAGTCGATAGTTCTGGATATTTATTTTCGAATCAGTTACTGCTTGAGAGCACCATGTCTCAGTGATAAGTATGAAAGAAGGCTTGGTTAGAAAAGCTGAGTTTCAAAAGGCTGAAATTTTGTTCAGAAGTGAACGTGCATTGATGAGTAATAAGTTCAAAAAAGCAGTATCGAGTGTAAAAAACCAAGAGCTTCCCTATCGATGATATGTCTTCTAGATTGGCCTGGACTACGGGGTAATATGTTTGACTAATCATATGGGCTATGGCTTGAAAACACTGTAGTGCTAGTGGGACCAGGGATTTCTGATAGGCTAATAAATCATTATTTTGACAGAGTGGAATAATTTGTTGAACTTGATTTGGTGGACAGTTAAGACAGGCACCTGCTAGTTGCTTAACCTAGTAGTCCATCTTGCCCATTGGGAAAGTGATGAGAAAAGTTACATCTTACAGGTTTAATATTTGAAAAGTTCGAGGGTAGCAATGGGGGTTCACTGCAGTCTGTCTAATACTAAGCCTGCTAACACAATGGTTGTAGTGGCCACCTTGTGCGACGTTTGAACGAAGCGTGCATGGTGTCGGGAAGTATTTTTTGATAGGACCATCGTAATTTATTTGGTATTTGGTCTGGAACCACAAGATTTTGTACATACTTTCTTCCTACCTGGTATGGACGTTTTAGTCTTAACAACGTTATAAAGAGCCTTCACATTAGAACTAGGTGTTTGATTATGAATTTCTAATGTTACACTGGAAAATATCGGATTAGTGTCTCCACTAGATATACATTGGTTATCTGAGGTCATTACAGACATAAGAGTCCAATTAGCGCTCTTCATTGATAAATCGGTGTGCTGGCTGACATGAGATAGGTTAGCTGTACCAGTGGGTCCAGCTGCTGAAGCAACGGGATCTGTTGTGATCTCAACATACAACACTTTTCTGGAGCAAACAATGTAGTTGCGTACGCTTTGTCTTGTATAACTTCCGTGAACCGTTTCCAAGGAATTGACCTTCCTTGTGTCGCCCAGCTTCAAAAAAACGACACTTATCTTCAGAGCGAGTTATCCTCAACAACCCTCAATTCGCGCATTATACAGGTGAGAACTGGTAAGGAAACTTTACTATGTGACACATCTACAGGTAGAGATCGTCCAATCGTACCGAAACATTATCGACGCAATGTCTTCCATGCATTGCACAACTTTCTCATCCAGGTGTTCGTGCATCCATCAAGCTCATAGCAGAACGGTTTTGCTGACCTAGTGTGAATAAAGACATAAGAGAGTGGGCAAGCTCCTGTGTAAGCTGCCAGAAATCTAAGGTTATTCGACACAACAAATGCCCCTTAGGCTCATTCAAAACTCCTGATGCTCGGTCCAACCATATTCATCTGGATTCGGTAGGACCTTTACCAGATTCAAATGGATACTCTTATTTCATAACTTGCGTACACCGTTTCACTCGATGGCCTGAAGCAGTAACTATCAAGGACGTTGCTGCAAAAACAGTGGCCCAAGCCTTCTTCGAACGATGGTTAGCAAACTTTGACTATCCTTCAATTATCACTACAGACCGTGGACGCAAGTTCGAATCTGAGATTTTCCGTTGTCTGACTACACTATAAGGAATCGCACGATTATGAACGACCGCCTACCACCCACAAGCAAAGGGGTTTGTAGAACTTTTTCACTGACAGTTGAAAGCTTCACTTTCAACTGCAAACGTTTCACAGTGAAATGACGCTCTTCTTCATGCTTCACTCGGTGTTTGCAATACAGTGAAAGCTGACATTGGATACACTGCAGCTCGACACGTTAATGGAACGACACTTTGACTTCCAAGAGAATTTTCGGATCCTTCATCTTCTTCAATGAACATGGATCCGAACGCCTTCACGTAGTACTTCCTTCCTCACCCCAAAAGGATAAGAACACTCTGGAACGTGCCCAATTGTGAGCCAGGAAATCAGTTCGAGGACTTGTGAAGAGCGCCTCCAATCATTAAACCTCTACTCATTAGAACACAGGTGTCTTAGAGGTGACCTTCTAATGGTTTACAGAATCCTAAATACCTCTGGACATCCCTTTAAGAACCTACTAAAGCTTGGTCCCAACACAAACCATTGGGGCAATATCCAGAAACCGGAGACATAACACAGCGGAACGGACGTCGACACAACTTCTACTCCTTAGGAATAGTCAGATGCCTGAATTTGCTGCCATACGAGCTATTCCGAGTGACTTCACAGGAGTTCTTTAAGAGAAAACTTGACACATTCTTAATGACTAAAGAGAGTATATTACTGTAATTCGTCAATTTCTTTTCCTTTTTCCTATTTTATAGATAATATAGCTAGGTTCCTTCCTGGAAGTATTAGTGATCTACTGCCTCTAGACACAGAAGCCCGTTAACCAAAAGCCTATTCTATTCCGTCCAAAACCATTTAAACCATTTGAAATTAGCCGGAACATTCAAATCACTATTTACAGCGCGTTGTGATGCTGTGGTGAGCACTTTGGTCTTACTGTTGTTGCCCATAAATATTTTCCTGAACATTCATAAACGGGGTCCGTTTTCCACATAATCAAATTTAATTAGTTGTTGGTGTTTCTGTATTTATGTAGCAATAATTAGGGCTTACACAGAACCTCTGGTAATCCGTATTTCTGTTTATGATCCTCTACCTTCCAAAACCAATATTAAACAGGTCCCACGTTTTATCTGCCTTGTTGTTTGCTGGCCACAAATTTTAGGTTATTTTACCGACTAGATCCATTCAATTCTGACACAGTCACATTTGGAACCTGTTTTGAAGTAAGTCGGAATAAAATGATATTTGGGTCTATGTTATTGACAATTTGTATCTTCTGGGACAGAGATGGTTGAATTTGGTTTCTGTGTTATTCGTGAACTTACACATATTGTTAAATTATTTCGTACGAAATGTCATGCATGGTCAAATATACATATCTTTCTCCCATTTCCATCTACTTGTTTGTGACAGTTTGATCCAGTAACACAATATTAACTCGGTATAAAATAATCCTAGGATCTACCGTTTGATAAGCGCTCGGCAGATACTTTGATTTAGCAGAAGTATAAGTTCGATTGGACTCTAGATGCGGGATTTGAGTGTGTTCTATTGTCTTTAGGCCTATGATTTCATGCCATCATATAATCCCAGTCTATCAGTGAGATAAACATCACTTCGTCAGTAAGATGTATTGCTTGGATCTACGTAGTTATCTGTTATTCTGTAACCGAGAATTCAGTCTTTGCAACAGCTCAGTCAAAGCATTTAACATATACAAGTGCTCGTGAAATAACAGACACATTGTCTAGCGTTTTACCGACTATGACATACAACTTACGAGAAAAAGTTCCCAGTTACTTTATGAACTCTTACACACCAGTCTTGGATTTATTTCCTCGGTTTAATGATACAAAATTACGTAAATCCAGGTCGAGGAATTCGTAACGAAAACATTTTGCAACATTTGTTAAGACAAGCTTCATGACACGTGTTTCCAGAAAATAGCGCTTTACCGTCCGGTTACAGTCTGTGGGACTTAACTATAAATATCCTGTCACTTAAAGTACTGTTGTAAGCCGAGTGCGCAAATTTGCATTTGATGAGTGATTAACATTAAACCATAGGTATTCGCCTAATATACTTTAGGTTACGCATGTCCAACTACTACGGTGCGCAATGACAATTAGTGTTGAAACTTAAAACAAAGTGAGAAGACTCATAATAGCAGTTGAACTGTTGAGGGTCACAAACTGTCAACGTGGAAACGTTTAATCAAGGTGTCATGGCTCGGTCATGTCGGCGTGCTCACTTTACACAGCCTCTTGAATCTTATATCAAATACATCATTGTTTTTCCACCTTGATTGTGTTCTGCAATGATTGTTGACAGAAACGCTACTGACGATCACGACAGAACGTTTCTGTGTAAACAATGATATGAATTCCATGTCTGAATGCGGCAAGTGATCCAGCAGAACAAGGTCTATTCAACCGTACCAGGATACTTTAATTCTCCGTACAATCCACAAATCTTTCAGTTACCAGTGTTCAGCAACAATATCAAAACACAGATTTTCTGTGCAATTTATATGGTTATAAGAAGATACATTCCATCCAAAAGTACGATATCTTAACAATGACGCTCAAATTATATGGCAAAAACTTTGTGTCTTACAGAATAACGCGCTATACGGTAAATAATTTGTTAATGATTACAACTGTGAAGTACCCATGAACCAGGAAGATGATTCCCAACGAGATAGGATCAAGATTTCTGACTGAAAGAACCAAGTCAACCAATGAACTTTTCCAGCGGACAATTAAAAATTGATAATAACCGACTGTCCTGTGGGGTGATCTTGAATACAGTTTGGTAAGGCCTGATTGTCAACGGTCTGGCACCATACAACAACAAAGTGATATAGGGAAGAAAAGTCTCAACTAGAGTCAATTAACAAAAGTTTAGTTAGAAGTGACTGAAAGCTATGAGGATATGGTTACACAACGACATCAAGTTCACCATGGAACAAGAGTCGAACAACAAGCTATCATTCTTAGGTATTTTAATCACCAGAACCAACACAGGAAAACTGGAGACTCAAGTGCACAGGAAGCCGACCCACACCGATCAAATTATCAACTACAATAGCAACAATCCACGAACTCACAAAATCAACTGTGTACAAACTTTTTTCAAGAGGGCGAGAACACACTGCAACACAATTACAGCACGAAAAAATGAAGAAAAATACCTGAAAACCATCCTTCAAAAGAACGGCTATCCAATCAATTTCATCAAAAAAATACCAGTCGCAACCATCATCAGAAACAAAATCAAGCATAGAAATCAACAAGAGGATCACCCTACCATACATAAAAGGTGTATCAGAAACGACAACGAGGCTGTTGAAAACCTTCGGAATAGGTGTTGCCCACAAACTAACAAAATCCCTTCATTCAATATTATGCAAATCAAAGGATGAAATGACAAAAGAAGACAAACCAAACATCATCTACAAAATAAATTGTGCCAACTGCGACAAACGCTACATCGGACAAAGCGGACGACCCCTTTATCTTCGCCTGCACGAACATCAATTAGCAGTCAAACGCCACGACATGTCTTCACTCATATCAATACACGTGGACAACTACGGACACACATTCGACTGGAAAAATGTGGAGATTTTGGACAGAGGCAATTCCAAAAACACCAGAGAATTTTTAGAAGCTTGGCACTCAGGTCAATCAGCAATAAACAAGCGCATTGAAATCAATCCAATTTATCAACCAATCAAGAAAATTATGCAGAAACATAGGAACAAAAATCAAACCAATAGGAGAAACAACCAAAACAAAAATATAAACAATGACAGATTTAAGGTCAATAAGAACCAATCAACATCGGGGTGCACAGGACAAGCTGTGAATCACATGTGGAGAAATTCAAACACTTCACTTCTACCCGAAGTTTGTGCTGATGATGTCGTTCAGAAGGACGATGAAAGCTCCACGACCACACCATCCAGCTCAGAGAACAAACCTACATCAAAATCACGCACCAGAGCTACGAATCTTCTCCACCATCTCAAAATTATACGATTACAATTTATTTTTCTGTGCTTTATCGATCATATTTTTTCTGTGTTTGAATACTGCTGTTTATTGACAGTTGAACTATCCTGGTTCTAAAGATAACGCAAACAACAGCTTGGTGTTTTACTCAGTGTTAAAACCATCTTCAACACCAAATGTCTTGTTTCTACGAGACCCAGTAGAGTTTTTTTTACATGTTTATGGTGAAAGGGTACTTAATTTAAGTAACCTTATGATAAGAAGTATAAAAGGAGGTTTACGTATAGACCTACATTTCTCTTTAAAAGATTTAATTGCAGTAAGCCAGTGAAGTCACTCGTCAGACGTCGTTAATTGGGAATAGGTTTTCTGACAAGGCGTACCGTGCTTGCCTTATTAGCTTATTTTCCTTTTTTTAATTTATTTCAGTTATGTGTTAGGGTTCCTAAAGGTACCTTTTAGGACTAGCATAATTTGTTCCACTCCTTTACAAAAGCTTCAGAAGCCTACTGACAAACTGTAATTATGTAGTTCATTGCTAGTCTTTTTTACCTGATTTTTTAATCGTTAACACATTTCCTATAGTGGTTTATAAGATTCAAGAGATGTTCTCGTTTATTTTGGATTCTTAACTTAGCACCACCGAGAAATGACCAACAATATTATGATTTGTATCATTTACTAAGATTATAGCCAGTAATTTTATGACATTCAACAAGCCGTCTACCTGTTTGTCTAAGAAAATTCTGAATGAATGGAAAACACCTTAGGGTCACGCAAACAGGATTGTGGTTCAGCAACGAGATATCTTCGGTGACTTAATTCTCAAGCCTGTACAATTGCGTACATTGGTAAATATATAAATATTGAAGATGGCAACAATGATAAACATCCCAAATTGTCACTCATGCTTAGAGGTTGAATCAAAAGACGAATTAAGGGTTTTATAAAACTATGTCAAATAATTAGCTGTGAAGTTGGAATGCGTAGTATGGTGAGCCAAATTTTAAAAATGAGTTATGTGCTAGATGAACATAAAAACCAGAATAAATTCGTTTAGTGTTAGCGGGATGTAGATTGGATTGAAGCTCACTCCGTGCATGATTATGTTGGGCCCCGCTGATTGGTTATTTCTTATTTGATCAGCAATAGTGCATACTTGGAGAAGATTCTTGTTATAATTGTGTTTTTGCTACTATATAAACGACCCAGCTATTCCTATTGCTTAGTATTCTTATACGATGACACTCGACAAGATCCCCAAATCAGAACACGTTGAACAGGAATGAAATTGTATTCAAAATAATAATAATAAGTGAACAGCAATCAGCAATCAATAGTTTAGATATCGTTCATATATTTATAGTATAAGCATAAGAAGCTTATAGATTTTTCTGCAATAATATGCCCGGGCCGATCGGTTTAAAATTAACCAGTCAGCGCGCAGCAACACCATCATGCATAAAACATGCTTAATCCAATCTATATCCCACTAACACCTCCCCCTTGAGCAGATTCGTAGGATCTGGTGTTAGGGTCCAACTGCGACCACTTTACTGGTTTGCGCTTCCGGTCAGTCCATCTTCTAGGTAATAAGGACGTTGTATCATCCTTCGTTTGCACCTTGACTGTCCTGTCTGTTTCAGGTGTTTTGATCTCAAAGGTGTCTAGCAGAACATCAAGAGGTAATCTATGCTGTGTTTCGTTGTTGGAGATCGAGGTTGATTTCAGTTGGTTAGCATGACGCACCCAAACTTCTGAGCCAACTGACACCTCATAAACCAAATTCCCTTTCTTTCTCACGATCCGACCAGCTGTCCACGTAGGATGTTTACCACGATAGTCCATAGCAAGTACTTTTTGACTCACCGTGAACAATCGTCTTTGTGCCCCATGGTGTCGATTGAACTGCTTCTCCATCGGTAAGTTTCGTTGGGGTTCACGAGCTGGCGTCGGACGGATGACATCGAAATGTGTCCTTATTTTTCTGGAAAGTAACGCTTCCGCTGGAGAGACCCCATTTGTTGTTTGAGGGTTCGGTGTAGAACGGTAGATAAACAGGAACCTCTCTAAGATCTCGTCGGTGGTACCCTCCCCTCTTGATTTTTTTAGGGCGTTTTTGAACGTACCAACAAAGCGTTCCACCTGACCATTCGATTGCGGATGGAATGGAGGTGTTCGGATGTGCCTGATTCCGTTCTGCCGACAAAATTCTGAAAAGTCTTTTCTGACTTCATCTGACGACACTGGAGTGTTTCGAATTGTCGCTGCTGCTACACTCCGTATTTCTGGAACCTTTTTACCTGTCTTTTTTGCATATGAGGTGGTGTCTAATGATGGACACGACACGTTACACACGCTGTTAATGGGTATATCCATTAATCCAAGCTTTTCTAGTATATCTAGACCAAGTAGATCAAGGTTTGGTCGTTCTGTTAGACAGCATACTCCTTTACAGCTATTTCCATTGAAGGAAAATTCACATTGTAATTCACCAACTAGCTTCAGTACACCTCCAGATACGTTTTTAGCCGTTTTCTTGGATGGCTTCATTGGCGGTTTTCCCAGCAAGTTATAAGTCTCTCTAGACACTAGAGTAATATCGGATGCTGTGTCAATTTGAAGACGAACCGCTATACCATTAATCTGGATCGTAACATACTTTCTCCGAATGTCATAGTCTGTTTGAAAGGCTGCTACCAGAGAAAGTGATTTAGATTCGGCTGACTTTATGTGTCGAGGACGTTTGTGCTTCTGCTTAGGCTGGGACGTACGATTTGGAGGACAATGACCTTCTTTATGCCCACGTTTGTTACACATCTGACATTTATGTTTCTTGAATGGGCAGAATCGTACATAATGCCAATCACCACATAACCAACATGCAGTCGTTGGTTTGCTACCACTTGTTTTCGGTTCCTGAACTTTTAACCTCGTAATAGCATTGACACTACTGCAGGTTAAATTAGGATTTACCTGTTCAATCAACTGATTGTCGTGTCTGATGTTCTGTAGCCGCTTACACTCATCTGTTAACGTTCTGAGTGTGATGTTAGGATCTTGATCCAAACGAGTTAGAAGTCTGGTTCTAATCTCAGCATCTTGTGGTGACTGGAGAGCTTTGATGAATATAAGGCATTTAAATTGATCTTCTGTCAACGAGCGTAACTTGAACTTTTCACATTCTCTGTTGACGATGTCTGCTAGAACACCATATTCATCGGCTTCTCGTTTCACCAAATTAAGACACTGGTAACGAATACTAAACAATGAGGAAGATTCACCGAATATTTCTGACAGCTGAGATACTGTCTCCTCGAAACTGAGCTCTCGAGGTAACTTTGGTAATATATGATCAGCATAGCGTGCATGTTCATGACTTCCCAACTTGCGCATCAACAGTCGAGTCTTCCATGCGTCGTCTTGATTACAGAACTCTATTCTAAATGTGTCTTCCCAACGCTTGAACCACGTGAGAAATGTATTGCCACATTCGGGGTCATAATAGAATTCTGGGATGCTGCTGGCAACTGCATCACAAGAAGAAGTACTTGTAGTAGCATGTGAACTCGAGTAGTGTATGTTAAGCTGTTGCGTCAAAGTTTCTAACAGGCGCATTTGTGCGTCAAGTTGTGCTTGCTGTTGCTGTAGTATTCGGCTGAGCTGGTCATCTGATATAGGCATATTGAATGAATTTTCCTTTTTCCTCGTCGCCACTGTTATAATTGTGTTTTTGCTACTATATAAACGACCCAGCTATTCCTATTGCTTAGTATTCTTATACGATGACACTCGACAAGATCCCCAAATCAGAACACGTTGAACAGGAATGAAATTGTATTCAAAATAATAATAATAAGTGAACAGCAATCAGCAATCAATAGTTTAGATATCGTTCATATATTTATAGTATAAGCATAAGAAGCTTATAGATTTTTCTGCAATAATATGCCCGGGCCGATCGGTTTAAAATTAACCAGTCAGCGCGCAGCAACACCATCATGCATAAAACATGCTTAATCCAATCTATATCCCACTAACAACTCTAAACTATAAATATACCAACTTTTCCCCTATCGTGATTCCTAGAGTGAGCGAATAAAATATGAATGGTAAGAGACAAGTAGATCTATGTGTTTACCACATGGCAATGAGTGGCAGCATTTTGTCCCACAAATGCATGTAAAACGCTTTTTTTGGTTCCTCCGGACCAGACTACAGAGAAACGGATCGATAACGTATGCATCAATAAAAAATTCAGAACCGGTAACGTAGCTTCAGATAATCATCTTGTAGTGGCCAAGCTAAAGAAGAGTCTAATACTCTCAGTATTAACTCCCAAGTTTTAAAAGATCTACTGGGAAAGGAATTAACGGAGCAAAACTTCGATATGCATGAAGGTGCTAGGGCCCAGAAACAACCAGAACAGTAAACCAATTTATATAGACTAAGCAAGATTCAGAAAGGGAAAAATAAAAAGACAGTAGTCAATGGCAACCGAACAACGGCAGAGAAAGCCAAGACAAGCTGAATGCACAGAGGCAATTAAACAATTGAGGGAGAACATTTGAAATGTCAGTCAGTCACAACGTAGAACTTCGTACGTACGTACATCAGTTCGAGTTGCCATACTACATTAGCACTGAGATGCAGTTGTCAATCCAAATCCCACATTGGTGGAGGTAGTAAGAGTATTAGCAGTAATCCGAAAGATTAGGGTTTGAAGATGTTATTCAAGGAGTATAATCCAGTGAAATAAATTTGGAAAGAGAAAAAAGGAAGGGACATGAAGAAATCGGTAGATTAGAGTTTGGGAGAACACAAAGAGTGGATGCACCTTCGCCATTGCAAACGATTTTGAGCCATGTCATTCAAGGTCTCTAACCATCGGTAGTTATCATCTTGCGGATCCCAACCTGGTAGTCTACACCTACCAACATGTCTCAGTTCACTTGTCAGTGACTTCATGAATTTGTGCCACATTTTCCTCCGGCCACCCCTAGCTTTCTTCCAACCTACTCCTACACCATAAAACATTACACGTCGGGACAGACGGCGGTTGGGCATACCTAACACGTGTCCCAGCCATCTCAACTGATTAAGCTTCACTACTTCATCAATCGATTTGCCATCCTTACCTAATACCCGTTTCCTAACAACTGCATTACTTACTCGGTGGTCCAAGGATATACGAGCAATGCTTCGAAGAAACCTACGATCGAATACTAGTAGCCTACGAATATCCGCTACTCTTACCGGCCATGTTTCACTGTCATAAAGTAGGATTTAACGAACTGCTGCTTTGTAAACCCGTGGTTTGGTTGCTAGACGGATATCTCGCCTACACCATAAATGATGCAAGTTAGCAAAAGCTAGACGAGTCTTCTGTATCCGTGCTAAGATTTCGTCACGCACCAGACCACAAGTGCTGATGAGACTCCCGAAATAAGTGAAGCAGTCAACACGCTCAACTACTTCACTCCCTATCATTAGTTCAGGTGCGAATGCAACCCAATCCTGAAGTAACATTTTGCATTTCGAGGGGGAGAATCACATCCCGAACATGCCTGCATTGTTGCTTACTGTGATCAGAAGACTATATTTTGTCAGCGTCTTCATCAAATAGAACTACGTTATCTGCGTATTCTAAGTCAACAAATGAGTCTCCTCGTAGAAGTTCAACCCCTCTAAATTAGGATGTATTTATTTATTTATTTAAACACATAAATATTGGTACAAGGAAGCACCAGATACATATGGGCCATGCAAATCTCATTCGATTTGCTTGAGGGCTGTGATACTGCCCAGGTGCCCAAACTGAAGCAGGTTGAGGAAAGTGTTATTTCTAAAAGCACGTCTACGATAAAGTTAAACAAGAATGGAGAGAGTGGACAGCCCTGATGAACACCACTTGAGGTAATCGATTCTGATAACAGTTTGCCATAAGCTCTAACTCGGCCAGTTGTGTTCGAGTAGAGAGCCTTTATAAGGTTGCTGTACTGAAAAGATTTCCTGTAGCTTTTTCAACCTCGTAGAGAGTTGGAGGACTTACATTAACTTGCCATTCAGGTCGACTGGGGATCGTGGGAAACCGAAGTGTGGCTGAAGGCCAGTTGAACTGATTCCCAAAGTGTTCTGCCCATCGATCCAATCTTCTGGCTTGAGAGTGAATAATATATTCATCGTTTTCCAAGATAGTTTCGCTGACAGTTGGGTTCCTAATACCGGTTTATTTAAAACGTTTGAACAGTTGTCTGCTGTTGCCTATTGCCGCTGTTTTTTCCATCTCGTGCTTTCGTTACCCACCACTGTTCGCGATCATTGCGTAGGCTTTTTGTTAGCCTGCGCCTGAGCTGACTCCCCTCTTCGTCATGTTCAGAGCCAGATGGGATGGGTTTTCGAGCATCTATCAGTGCGGTAGATGCTTCTGAGATCCAGTGTTTCTCCTTAACCTTATAGTTTACCGTACTAGCAGATATCACTGCTGTTTCTACAGCTTTTCGGATGTCATTCCACGCTGCCTCGGGGTGGGCACAACTTACATGGCTGCCTAACTGTTTTTCTAGTTGTTCCTGAAATATATTCTTAGCTTGTCTATCATTAAGTAGAACCCTAAGAGGTTTCCCTGCAGTGTCTTTCCTACGTCCAGTAAGACGCAGACAAATACGTGCTCGCACTAGAGCATGATCTGAATCTAAACATGTGCTCCAGAATGAGCGACAGTCTTCTATCGAGCTCCTCCTTTGTTGGCTGATAGCGATGTGATCTAGTCGGGTTCAACATTGGGACGAATTTGGGGGTCGCCATGTCAAAAAATATTTTTTCATTGTGCTTAAAGTTGGTATTTGAAAGAAACAGGCGGTTATCTGAGCATAACTGCAACAGACGGTCGCCATTATCTGTTCTTTGAGCCACGACACCATAAGATCCACCCAGGTGTCTTTCCCTTTCACTTAGTTTACCTACTTGAGCATTAAAGTCACCAACCACTATTACTACATCAGAGCACCTAGCTTTTCGGAGAAGGTCGGAAAGCCTTCTGTAAAACTCATTTTTTACATCATCTGAGCTGCAGTCAGTGGGAGAGTAGGCAGAGACGACGAAAAGGCAACAGCGAATGTCCCTATCTATCCGAGTCTTTACTGTTCCGTTTAGTCGGACAAGACACAAACGACTGTCTACTGAGATCCAGTCTAAAAGAGCTAGTTCTGCCCTAGGACTTAATGCTATACCTACGCCAGCGAGGCCACGGGGAGCAGCATCAAGGCTCCCAGATACACGAAGTGTGAATCGGGTTGGTTCGTCATTATGATATAGAGGGGTCAAATGAACAACGCTACTCGGATCTTGTATGCGCGTTTCGGAGACGCAGCACACATCGATGGTGCGAGATCCTAAATTCCTAGCTAAGGAAGCCTGTTGTCCTATTTGGCACAATGTTCGGATGTTAAAGGCTCCTACATGTAGTTTAGAGCAAGGTTTTAGGAGAACGAGAATAACGTTCCGTGTGCTCGAATCGTTTGCCCTAGCGGTGCGAGGTGATAAAGGGGCGTGAGAAGGGTTAGTCGTGGAGATAAGAGGGTTATTAGGAGGTGTAGGAAGGATTTTAATGTGACCAACTTGATTTCCTGTGCTGTTACGGGTATGAGGGCTAATATCACTTACCGGCTGCCCACACCGTGGAGGGTATTTCTTGAGGGACCTGAAAAGGAAGTTGGATTAATATTGGTCTTAACGTTCTGCGAGCGTGACTGCAGAGTCCAAGGGACAACTGCTTGAGGCCTTTCACGCACGGCCTTTTTGTGGGGGGTTTTTGACGTGTTAGCTCCGTTCTTCAAAGGTTCTTACCGCCGGAGACGGAAATCTGTGAGGTAAGGTGAGACGTGACATATTTAGAGTCGACCGTTTCTAACCCCTTGCTTCCTTGTGAGAAGGCAGTATCGCTGCAAATGCTGGTTGTCTGAGGAAAACACCTTACACCTTGCTGTCACACCCCTCTACAGTCAGCAGTACGACTTCGCCCTCAGACATTGGGTTGCTGCTTTTAGTCTTACCGTTCTCCAATCGACCTGCCTGGCATGGTTGAACCTAAAAGAACATATGTTCCAGCCAATATAGTTCGGTTGGGCCATCACAATAAGCAAGTCCGACCACCACGTCAAGGTAGCAGCTACGGTCGAAATGAGGAGCGAAAATATGCAAAAGACCTTGGAACTACAACGAGGAAAGCTGAAAAAGAAGGGAATGTGATGAAACTATGCGGTACAACCAAGAATCTTACAGAGAAATATCAAAAACTACTTCCACCATTCAGGAACAAACAAGGAAGTTTAATCATGGAGGCTCAAAAGCAAAGGATCAAGTGGACATAGCACTCTGAAGGAGCTCTTGGATAGACTAGCGCCGCTTAGCCTACCGAAAATCGAAACAACATACGCCCCTTAGGTTATAGCCCACGTACAATGGAAATCAGCAGAACCATCAGAAAAATCAAGAATAGCATCACAAAAAGAACTTAAAAGCATAACAGCTAAGGCACTGAAAACGAATACGGCGGTAACTGGAAAGGTTTTCCACGTTCCATTTAAAGAAATTTCGGAAGAATAACACGTATCAGCAGACTGAAAAAAGGGATACATTATCAAGATGCAGAAAAATAGATCATATGAAGTATTAAAACTACAGTTGAGTCATGCTACTTGAATAAAGAACGAAAAATCATAACCGAATAACGTAAATTCACTTGTTTCCTGAATGCTCCTCAACTGCTTACAACCAAAAAAAAATAATCATCATTCGAACGAAATAATTGTATATAATTTGTATCAGAAGCCTATTGAATCGAGTTTAACGTGTGAATACAAAATGACAAGAGACAGTAGCTGTCGAAGAATTAAAATTGTTCGGATGTTTGATTATTTTTTGGTTAAGTATAGGAATATCTTAGAAAAGAGAATTTTTTCTCGAAATCGAGAATATATGCCACAGATGACGTAATACTTTTAAAAAATATAGACTAACCCAGTAAAACTCAGAAGTGAAAAATAAAATAATAGAAATTATGACTAAGGTCATCGGAAATATTTTACGTAATAATCTTGCGGAAACAAGGTCATCAAAGCCTAAATGGGAATTGATAAGTGAACCTTTGTGGATACATAAATTCGTTTGAAATCTTCTGATCACAACGGCTCCATCAAAGCGAAATAAATATAAAGTTTACTGATTATTTTGAGAGGTTTTGAAATACCGGAATCATGTTCACTCTCGAGCGAATGGCGAGCCATGGCAATCTCGAAAACTTTGTTTAGTTGTACTTTTATGGGATGTGTTCAGAGATGCGGACACTAATCCTTCTTTCTGTTCCCCCGATGTATAAGCCTTGTAACTGGTAAACAAAATTCAAGTTGAAAAAAGGCGGTAAGTTGTCTATATTTGACTATTGCAATAAGCATTTCGTTTAATATAGAGAGATCATCTTGACTGCTGGACATGACCTTTTTAGTATTCCCTTTATTCTAAAAGCAATCCTATCTATTTTTTTGCCTTTGAAGTTGAGTCTTAGGAGACAGGATTTTTCTCAAACATAGTATGTTCCATTTTATTCGTTATGGTATTCTGCCATTTAGTGATAAGTTTCTATGGATAACCGTTATCACGTAAACAATGTCTAACTATGACTAATTCCTCAATATATAGTATCCGTACACGGTTAAATAACTTTTTAACCAAAGCTCTTTTGTAGCTTAATGGACAGAAGCTACTAAGGTATAAGTTTAGCCAACCATGTGTCCTTTCGATAAGTATATCTTTCCAGTTGATGATTTTAATTCTGCTTAATGCTAATATCTATAAAATAAAACATGCCATAGCCTAATTCTATTGTAAGTCTAATGTCAGGGTGTGCTATGCTTAAAAGCTCCAATATATAAGAAGCATATTGATAACCATTGTATCCAACAAGTATATCGTCAACATACTTGACATAAATTATCGTATCAGTAATGGCTGATTTGATCACCGCTTGTTCTCAGTTTATCACGAAAATATTTGCCAGAATTGAGTCCAGAGGACGTCCCACGGATACTGTCAATTTAATAAAATGATATATTGTTGAATTTAAATCGAACGTCTTTAGTGCACATCAGTAGAAGTTGGTCAAGTTCGTCCTTCTGCAAGGGATTTCCTAGCATGTCGGCACATTTTCTAGTTTCTTCTAGTGGAATTGCGGTAAATAATGATATATCAAATGTAACTATCAATTGTAGATGACTGGCTACCATGAAAATTGATATCAGTTATATTTTAAATTCGAGCCAAATTTTTATTAGATTACATGTTCAGTGAATGTGATTGAATAATGATAAATTATGTCGCAAAATTATACACATGGATGTGTAAAGATAGTTTATTCTGTAATTAGGAACTCAATAGTGTTCAATGTTTTTTGCACACGATTGTATCGCACTTACTCAATTCTTTATTTCTTATTTTACTATTAGGATCACACATCGTTGGTTCTGATTCACTGGAGTTAAATAATCATGCTAGTTGTCGCTACCTATGAGTTTTTTTGGTAATCTCTTAAAACAGAAAGTTCTGCCTAGTGGCTCAAGGATCAACTTGAGGACAAAATTTCGTAAGTGGATAATTGCTTTCAAACGTGCCTCACCAAAAACGTCCTCTAAATTATATAATAGCTTAAATCAATCCATGTTCACGCTCGGTAGTTACTAATTCCATTGAATGAAGGGATCTAATTAACGATAATAGTTAGTACGAATTACAATATCATCCACAAAATCATATATCCTGTGCCAAATACTAAAATTTAATACCAACTGTAAATCGCAGTCAATGGTTGGCAAAACCATGAGCTACCTATAACGATATAGGAATGATTCAATTAAAGGTGGTCTAGAAGTATACAATACAAACTGACCGGTAGATTGTCACATGAGTTCTTAAGTAGTTTGAATTTTTCTGTGGGCGATGTAGTGTACACAGTGGGTATCCAGGAGTACAGCCTCCCCAATCCAGAGCTATATTTGAAGCGATACTCATATACAAATAAAAAGCAAAGAAATTAGAATTATTAGGTCGAAATGCGATGAACGGTACTCTCAAGACTGCTTATAAGTGTTATGTAGCGGAACGTTGCGTGGAAGTTGCTACAGTCGACAGCCGAAGAAAAGAGTCCCAGGAGGTCAATTAGCCTGGCTTATTCAGAATACTTTGCAGACCAGAAGAGAAGCGAAATAAGAGTCTAGAACCAACTTCAATAGCAGAACACAACAAGATGCAAATGGATAACTGAAGACTAGGTGTACATATTACGTAAACATCCTGTAATCTCACGAAATAAATATTCTTTCCGCCGATTCCATTTGGTCTTACAGTACCACAAATAACTCACGGAATCCGATTTTATTTTCACTGTATACGATTTGTGTACAAATAGTCTTCATAGTGTCGGCGAGTTATTCGCATTTTATTATTGTGTTCATTACGTCTGATTTTCTTTTTATATTGTGACGTTGCAATATAGTTAAAACACCCGTTTCAATGTCTGCATATATATTCATACTTTGTACTGCTACAATTAGTTTCTATTACTATGAATATTACGGTGCACATTTAATCCATACACTACATAGTAATTAGGTTATTGGTAAGTTTATCTGCAAAACTTTGGCTTTTTTACTTCGCTAGATACTTATTTCAAACAACTGGCAGGAGATTATATTTCATCTGGTCGTGACACTCTACAACTTATTCGTCAAAATCCAGTACGATCTATTCTCTGGACTTCAGTTGTCTTCACTATATCATACATTACCAGCGCCTGTCCCAATAAACAGAGTTATTATGCTTCTCTCGTTGAATCTGCTATTGATTTGTGGGAAGTTCCAGATCTTATACGCAATTCTGAAAGTGCCAGCTACATTCATAGATGTCTTAAATTATTCTCTAAAGAACAGATTAGGTATAATAACCTTGGATTATTTGCAATTATCTGGCGTGATGATCGAACTCAGTCGTGTTATCAGTATGCAGAAATATGCAAGTACACCTATCCTGCGAATGGTGGAGGGAATTTTACAGGTCTCCTTCGTTTATTCTTGTTCGATCGTCCTCAAGAAAATGGTCTGGGACGCATACAGAATATTGTTCAGGACCGCATTTTGGATTTTGGATTCATGGGAAAATGGTGGTTCATGTCACACTACATGGATAACTATGACATCAATCCTGATGAATGGGAAACTCCAAAAATCTTCGAGAAGTTCACCAGGAAAGAGTCCAACTAATAACAGTTTTAAGAGCAGCGCGAAACCAAGTCAGCCTACTTGCTCGTCATCTCATTTCAAACCATTTGAAGATCGAAATTGCAGCGAGCAAAATCTTGAATTATATTTGAATAGTCTTAATAACGTGAGTGATGACTGGGAAGTAATAAATGAAGAAGTTTTGTACGTAGACTGTCAAGGTCTGCTAGAAGATGATATCTTAACCCCATCTAGTGTCATTCGCCTTGTGGATATAGAGTCAAATAAACCTCTTATGCAGGTAAATTGTCAATTCAGTGTTTTTTTTTTAAAAGCTATTGAGTCTTCTAGATGTCCTTTACAAAGCGAGCACTGCCTTTGTCAGAATGTTTTTTGAAGCGAACACGTAAAAATCGTGCATCTACTAAGTTCGTGATCTTTCATAATCAACCTATACTGATACCCATTGTTTCTAAGACACCAATATAGTTAGGTGCGTCATATGAGGAGTTTCATTACAACAATGTTGGTAAGCGTTGTGCTTTAGTTGGATACAAATGCTAACTTTGTGTTTTACAACTTACACCACTCGTGGCACGAAATATGTCGGTCATAAACGGATATATAACATACAAGCGCACTCTATTCGGCTACACAGTTTTGACAAATGCCTAATGAAAGTAAATAGAAGCTATGCGTATTTCAGGACCTTTTTTTGAAGTTTTGTCAAGTACTTAGTCATCGTGAAACTAGTATTTTAAGTTAACTTCTGAAACTACTTAGTGACATGGTTTTCATAACTAGGATGTAAAATTGTTGCTTATTGGATAAATTACTTGTGTTCCAGCGAGTACAAACCTCGTTTCACATCCGTTTGAAAAACTGGGTAGTATTACTAGCCATCTTACAGTATGGTCCAAAACTGAGCTCATTAACCAAAACAAGAGTGATCAATAAAGTTATAATCTCTTCTCCATTGTTCTTGGCTAACATAAACTTTTTCATCATGGCTCTACACTAATATATATATATATATATTAGTGTAGAGCCATGATGAAAAACTAATTGAAAAGAAATTTCTTCGCTCTATTCGTTTCCTTTTTATTTATCAAATGTCAAAATGGGAATTTTCACTTTATTAACCTAAACTTCATTTTTAATTGGTTGTTATGTGTAAAACAAAACCGCTTGTGCATGATTAGCGATTAAAAGTTGGAATGTCAATCAAAATTAGATGAATTTTCCTTCACACAATCAAGTGTAACAACCTCACTATTCAAATTCAGTGCATCGGCATTATGGATGCCTACAGATTATTCTGGTATGGGCTGCTGATTACAAAGTTTATACTAACGTGGCTGAATGCCACGTTTCCTGCTGTAGTAATTATGGTAGAAAGAAAGCTAGGAAGTCATCTGCATACTGAAATAGTAATGGTGTGATTCGTTTACCAGGTGCAGGTAGTTGTATGTACTTTGCTGTGAAATTCATTGTTGCGTAATGGGTAGTGATACTTGCCTACTAGTTTAAACGTGATGGGTTGCCCCAATAAACCATCACTCATTTCGTATTTGGTTCACATAAATCCAGGGATTTCTCAAGAAGTTTTACAACTGTTTAGTATAGAACTGTCAATCTTGACAATTATGTGGTCGGTTGACAGGGTTTATGATTTCTGCTTTCCTTTCTAACAATTCATTTAAGGCTTTTCTCAATATGAAGTTACCAAACCAACTTAGAGTAACATTTTGATGATCAATAGTTGTTCCACTTATATTAATTTCCTTCAAGGTTGGACCAGCGGTCTTTGAAGGACATTACGAAGATACAGTTGGGACATATTTATTCTTTGACAATAACTCCACTCTGAATAACACTCTTCCTATAGAAGGCGCTTCTGTAGCACCACTGCGCAAAATGGACGACCAAACACCACAGCACACCACAAGATATGTCGCTAAATCTTCCAAATCCCTTACATTTCAGCGCATTTTCCTAAAAGCAAAAGAAGGAAATCATTAGCTACTCCTGTTGCGAATGTTAAGTTTATATGGTATTGCAATGTAATTTGTAGTATGATGTTTTGTACATGTTAAGACAAATATATTTTCAAATGAGCACTCAAAGCCTTTTTAACAAAAGTCATTCAGCGACATTTTCACACTTACACCTGTTACTCCTCCTCGAGGAGCACGGCCGCCCACCAGCACTCTCCGTTCGAACCCGTCCTGGTCAATCCTTCCCAGTTACCATTCTTCCTTTTTATGTCTGTTTCCAATTCGAGTCGTGTATTCTTCGGCTTCTCCATTTTCCGCTTCCCCTCATGACTCCAGGTTAGGGCTTGCCTTGTGCTGCAGATTGGTGATTTCCGTGATGTATGTCTTATCCACCTCGAACGACTTATCCTAATATTTTTCTTCAAATCAATTCCGATAAGAAAAGACTCGAACGACAAGGAATGACATCAGAGAAATCTGTCGTATTCTGAAACGCCAATGTAGTATTCGTCTTGACCAAACGCATCCGAAATACTCGAAGGAATACCTTGAGAAAACGACACGTCACTAGAAAAAGATAAACGTCATTAGCACTTACACACGCCTGTCACACCTCGTCGAAGAGCATGGGAAGACCACCAGTGTTCTCCATCCAAATCTTTACTCGGCAAGCCCTTTCATTTGCTTCCAGTAACAATTCATCCTTTTCATGTATGCTTCCAATTCGAGACACAATGTATCATCTGGTCTCCCGCTTTTCCGTTAACACTCAGCATTATAAGATATGGACTGCTTCGTGATGCAGTTCGACGACTTCCGAAAAATATGTCCGATCCACCTCGGACGACTTTTCCTAATTTTTTCTTCAGATGGAAGCTGGTTCGTTCTCTACCACAGTAGGCTGTTGCTGATCGTATCTGCCCAACAAACATTGAGTAACTTGGGTAGAAAATTATTTATAAATACTTGCATTTTCATTATTGTGGTTGTAGTACTCCATGTTTTAGCTTCGTACAGCAGAACTGTCTTGACATTCGTATTGGAGATTGTGACTGTGATATTAGTTGGCAGTTATCTTGAGTTCCACATGTTCTTCAACAGTAGGAATGCTGCCCTTGCTTTGCCAACCCGTACCTTCCTGCCTGCATCAGATCCTCATTCATTGATGATGCTACCCAGATACGCGGGACTTTCCACCTCTTCCAGAGCTTCTTCACCGAGTGTGATTCTGTTGATACACGTTGTGTTGTAGTTGCGGATCTTGTGTTTTCCCTTGTGTATGTCGAGGCCTACTCATGCAGAGGCTGGTGCCACACTAGATGTCTTCATCTGCATTTATTGGTGCGTGTGTGTGCATTGACTTTCTCTGTTCTTATTCGGCTGTTGTTAATTGCTGCCTTCTAGTTCTTCTTTTCTTGAATCCTGCCGAGGCCCAGAACCTCCTGACACGTTGGAGTTAGTGCTCCTTTGATCCCTTTCCAGTTGTCCTCCATCGTAGTTTCTTATTTAAGTAGATCCTGTAAGGCTTCAAACCTGTTGTTGAGAGTTATCTTGAATTCGTTGAGTTTGCTAGTATCTGGAAGGAAGACTGTATTTAACCTTTGTACAGCTGTTTCCTCAGTTGTCTAGTGTTTCTTTAGCTTCAGTTTCGTCTCGGCCACAACCAGGTGGTGATCTGAAGCTATGTCAACTCCTCTTCTTGTTCTCACGTCTTCCATGGACTTTCTGAGTTTTTTATTGACAAAAATATGATCTATCTGGTTCTCCGTGGCGTGATCCGGTAAGACCCACGTAGCTTTGTTTATGCACTTGTGTAAGAGTATTTTGCCGCCTATAACCACTTTGTTGAATGCACATAGGTTTGCAAATGTCTCCCCATTTTTGTTTAACTTCCCCAGTCCATGTCGTTCCATGTTATCGTCATATCCGTTGTTGTCCATTCTGACTTTAGCGTTTAGGTCTCTTATCAGGATGGTGAGATCCTTTCATGAGCACTTCGCTGTGATTGGTTTCCATAGGCAACATGTACTTTGTGTTCGGACGGCTTGATCTGTTACATAAAACGTACTAGACAACCTAACTTTAATGATTTATATCGATAAAAAATAGGGCCAAATGCATAGATTGAAACGGATGGTTCCTTTAGAGCGTCCCTCCTCGGACCTTTGATCCAGAGACTTAATCTGCCGGGAAACGTTAGGAGATGCGGTCCTATGTTGGCTAATGATCAATAGTAGATTCACACCCCATTCGCTCCCTCAGGATCCTAGAGCCCATGCGAATCATTGGTTTTCCAACTCCTAGATATGTTCTCCGTACCCACTAACCCGGTTTAACAGCTGGGCATTAACTTTTCGTCTTCTCAACTTCGTAATCATCCCCGCCACAAGAAGGCGATAGCCATATGAGAACATCTTAAGTAGGAGGAAGGACCCTACCCATCCTCAGTCGTACCAGGGCGTTTGGGGGCGGTCGTCCTAAATGAGACTAGAGTAGAAGAAAATAAACATTTTACTTCTCTTTCCCGAAGTATGCTAATACAAAGAGACTGCTTCATAATTAGTAGTACAAATCACTGGTCATTCACTCACAGTTACCTGAAGCAGTAATCCTGTTTACCCACATCTGAACTTATAAGCAAGAACAATCAAACACCACTTCGTTTAAAGGAGGCTGAGGTCATTTACTCTTTGATTACTTTCCCTTCTAAGTCAACCACAGGCGAAAACGACTCAAATTTCCAAAACTCTGACGATGTGTTCTTTTCAAATTCTAAACATCATTGCGCTGATGGTTGCGGACAGGCGAGTCAGTGTAGGAAATAATGGGCCTTGCTCGTAAAGTCTAATGGATGAGGTGGTCACGTCATTAGAAATCTACAATTCTGGGATAAGGTCCATCATCATACTAGCGGAGATAAGTGCACTAATATCGAAGCAAATCATAATTCTACACTATCTTAGCATGCTTGACTGTCAATGAAGATGAATCGATCAAAGACGAATGTGATGAGTTTGAAGACAGATTCATGTTCGTAACACCACTATATATCCTGTGATCAACACCAAAGCTAGCACATTGCTTTCTGTTAATTAACAGGGAATCCCAAAATCTGTAGAAGCGTGGGAAACACTTCAGGGACTTATTTTTGTAAAAAGGATATGAATCATTTAAGTGTAAAGACCGAAATATATGCAAATGCCATAGCGTCATGTAGTACCGCTCACGAAAAACCGTTGGTGCATGGAAGCCCTACTTGCGCGGATCAGATGTTTTCGTGCCATAAACAATGAACAGAGGGTGGTGTTGAAAATCCTCCGATACCGTTGCACAAAAATCCACATTTACAGTCTCAACCAGATCTGACAAAAGCTGAGACATTATCAAATTATCTTAGCAAAGTCTATTCTACCCTCCCTTTCGAAATGCATATGGTAGCCGTACTTGTCGGAAACGATTGTTTTAGTAAGTTAAATGGAGAACAAAATATGGTGATTGTATTTCTCCATTACTGTTACACGAAAATCCAGATTTACTGGCTGAATCAGATCTGGCATTAGCTGAAACTTTATCAAATTATCTTAGCGAAGTCTACTCTAGGTGTGTTGTTTAAAACACTTGTCTTAATCATACCGAGGTACCAGCCATAGGACCAGTACATGTGACGGGAAACTGTTCTTTAGTTGATCACCAACCTCAAACCAAGTAAGGTACCAGGCCCTGGTGGGTACATCTACGGTTGCTGTCATCTCTCGCGGAT